>NC_084618.1:41140340-41347840 GCF_033978795.1 Nerophis ophidion
CATGCCAATACGGCCTTTTTTTGCTATTTCAAATTTTGCGCGAAGTATCCTGTTGAAAACGTCTGTATGATGACGCGTGCGCGTGATGTCACCGGTGGTAGCGTACATGTTCTTCCAGCACTGCTCAGGGCTAAAAGTTGTCTCTTTTCATCGCATAATTACACAGTATTCTGGACATCTGTGTTGCTGAATCTTTTGCAATTTATTCAATTAATAATGGAGACTACAAAGAAGAATGCTGTTGGTGGAAAGCGGTGTATTGCAGCTGCCTTTAGCAACACAAACACAGCAGGTGTTTCCTTGTTTATATTCCCAAAGATGAAGCTTTACTATGGAACAGAGCGGTCAAGCGAACATGGTTCCTGACCACATGTCAACCGGCAAGTTTCGGGGAGAAAATTGTGGTAATAAGTCGGCTCTTACCATAGACATGGGCGGAGCTTGCGTCGTTCCTCGTGTAAAAAGAGGCAGCTGCGACTCTCTTGCCTCCTTCGTGGCTTCCATCAGAGACACTGGCGGTCCCCACACCTGTGGCCACACCCCTCCGACATTCAGGTACGATAGTATAATCTCACTACAACACTAGTAACACAATAAGCAGATAAGGGATTTTCCAGAATTATCCTAGTAAATGTGTCCAATAACATCTGAATCGCTCCCACTGCCCTGTCTTTTTTTCTTTTCTTCTAGTCCTTCACTCTCACTATCCTCATCCACAAAACTTTCATCCTCGCTCAAATTAATGGGGAAATCGTCGCTTTCTCGGTCCGAATCGCTCTCGCTGCTGGTGGCCATGATTGTAAACAATTTGAGGGTGTGAGGAGCTCCACACCCTGTGACGTCACGCGCACATCATCTGCTACTTCCGGTAGAGGCAAGGCTTTTTTATTAGCGACCAAAAGTTGCAAAATTTATTGTCGATATTCTCTACTAAATCCTTTCAGCAAAATATGGCAATATCGCGAAATGATCAAATATGACACATAGAATGGACCTGCTATCCCCGTTTAAATAAGAAAATCTCATTTCAGTAGGCCTTTAAACATACACCATAATCATACTTTAACCATAATCATACTTTAACAATAGATCTGACTACAGTAGCCATAATGCGCCGGCAATTCATGAAGCGGTGTGACCTCTTTGCTTACCAAAGTCGTACTAAAACATTTTGACAGGTTTCTGAGCGCTGTGTGTAATTTTCTGTACCCTCAATGAAACTTTAAAGTTTTGGCGTCGCTTGCTTACGGTTACTTGCTAGCGTCATTTATTGAACAGGCGTCAACCTGCAGTCCACACGTATCTCTTATGTGTGATTTCCAATTACTGGTAACACTTATCATTACACCTTGTAGCAAATAAAATTGTTTCAAGGTCGGTAAGCACAACCAGAATTAATATGTACATTAGGCGCACCAGGTTACAAGGCGCACTGTCCATATCTGAGAAAATTAAAGGATTTTAAGTGTGTTTTATAGTCCGAAAAATATGGTATGATAAAACCTTTTTTAAAAACAGGCTGTTCTTGGCTGTTGATGTATAATTTATATGGCTTTATAAAAAACAAATTATGTTTAGATTTTATTTTTAAAAATCGCAGAATGTTAATCAATCTAATCAAAGAGCAACTCTGACCCAATCCCAACTTAATAATACTTAGGATAAAAATTTACAAAGCAGTTGAGAAGACAGAAAAACACAATCCCTATTAAAAAATACAATATTAAAAAAGGAAAACCAAAAATTCATAAACGCCACATTATTAATATTAATAATATCAATAGTTGTTTATTGTTTTTAATCAAAAAGTGTATTTTGATTTCTTAATTTATTTCATTTTAATCTATTCTCAAAAATTATGAATAAATGTAGAATCAGAATGAAAAACATTGTGATTTGGGTGTGAATCAATTTTTTTTAGCACCATTTATGCATACTATACAACAGGGGTGCCCATTAGATTGATCACAAGCTACCAGTCGATGGCGGAGGATGTGTCAGTCGATCGCCAACCAGCCATGAAAAAATAGACTTTAAGATTAGCGATCATCAATCTTCATCAAGAAGTCACTTTCATCACTTAAATGACATCCACGGCACCCGAGGGTCTATGAGATGACGCTGGCTGCTGCGAGCTCATTATTAATAAAAAATGACCGACAGGAAGGCGAGAAACACTTTTTATTTCAAAGGACTCTCGCGCCGTATCTGCCGTCAAAACTCTAAAAACCGACTGCACAGTTCCTGTCTTCACAATAAAAGAGCTGCTTCATCCTGCCTGCACTAACAAAATAAGAGTCTCAGAAAGCACAAGCCAGCAAGCTACAGAGTTTGCCGCCAACTTATTTCTTGTAAAGTTTAATAAAACGAGTATGGAAGCTGGACAAATAAGATGCCAAAAACCAACCAATTTCACGTGGTATTGGACAGAAAGGAGGACTTTTTTTCTCGTCCATTTGAAAATGCGGACGTTATCATCACTACTGTCTTATTCCAATCAATGCAAGTCATCAGAATCAGGTAAGACACCGTCTTATATTCTTGTCTTCAGGATAGAAAGGAATCTATATGTGTTAAAACATGCTTGTATTATCGTTTAACACCTTTAACTTCTTAACAAAAACGTCTCTTTCATAAATAAATCAATATAAATTATATATATGAATGAGGTAGATCCCCTCGACTTGGTCAATTGAAAAGTAGCTCGCCTGCAGAAAAAGTGTGGGCACCCCTGATATACAACATGATAATTTTTCTTCAGTGGACCTTTTTCCAATTCAATTGATGATCTCAGCTTTTGAGAAGTCGGTGTCCAGCTTTTTTCTAATGGCCTAAAAATGACTCAACACCCCATTAATTTGTGATGTGTCTACAGTCACGCATGGCGGTAGTACAGTCATGGTCTAGGGCTGCATGAGTGCTGCAATCACTGGGGGAGATACGGTTAAGTTACATGACCTCCAACTTCCCTGAGAAATAGCGTTATGAAAGTTGAGTCACATTTAGTGTATAGTAAATATGTACTATTTTACAAGCTGCACATTGACTACTCCAACATGCATCCACTTATATAAGTATGCTGTATAGCAGGGGTCTCAAACTCAATTTACCTGGGGGCCACTGGATGCAGAGTGTGGGCGAGGCTGGGCCGCAGGAAAAGATTTATTTTTAAATGTCTTTATTTTTATTTTCAACACAAAATAAAATCAAAATATAAATGAACAAAATGAGAATCAAGTAATGTGATGTAATGCAAATAATAAAAAAAAAATAACGGTTTGAACTCGTCCGGGTTATCAGGGGACTGTTATTACTGGCGGACAGGTGTTGCAGTGCGACTGCAGCCAGGCACGTAAGAAAACCCGCGTCTCCAAGGCTACGTTCCTGTCGCTTTCACTCATTTGCCGCTTTTCCACTAACGCAGGGGTAGGCAACCCAGAACGATGAAAGAGCCATTTTCGACCCAAATAACAAAAATCGTATTGCGGGGGGTTGCTTGCCGTGGAGTTTACAGGTACGGTAGCATCGAGCTAACATCACGACTGACGTGTTACACCTCTTTGCCGGAGTATCAGCGCTGGGGTCCAGTGCACCACAGTTTTGTGTTGTCGCTCGGTCCTTCGGCGGAGTGCTTCGGAAGCTACCGGGCCGCTCGACTCCCCGGCCCGGACTGTTTACAACGGCGCTGGGGGAGGAGGCGAGAAAGACACACACACACAGTGTGAGAGAGAGTAAACAGGCAGGCAAGCGAGGGAAAGAAGAAGAGCGTGTGCGAGTCTAGTGGAAAAGCGGCAAAACGTTTCTCTGTTTGCATCACGCAATGACGTCAATGTTTGGCCCTCGAGAGACATACACCACACCGTGATTGATAGATTCCTTCAGCTCTGCACACAACGCTGTCAAGTGCCATTCATATAAAACTCGCAGGCTGCACTAACATTAAACTTTCAGATTAATCAATCAATCAATGATTATTTATGTAGCCCTAAATCACTAGGGTCTCAAAGGGCTGTAGAAACCACAACACAAACCACAACGACATCCTCGGTAGAGCCCACATAAGGGCAAGGAAAACTCACACCCAGTGGGACTCACATCCAGTAAGACGTCGGTGACAATGATGACTATGAGAAACCTTGGAGAGGACCGCATATGTGGGCACCCCCCCCTCTAAGAGAACCGAAAGCAATGGATGTGGAGCGGGTCTAACATGATACTGTGAAAGTTCAATCCATAGTGGATCCAAGGTTAAGGTGGGGGCCGCAAAATAACCTCTCGCGGGCCACAATTGGCCCGTGGGCCGCGTGTCTGAGACCCCTGCTGTGTAGTTTAGATGCGGCTGTATTATGTTGGGACTACTTTTACTGTTCAACAAAAAGCAAAAAAAAACCAAAAAGGTGTAACATATGGATTCAAGGTGGTGGCATGGACGCCATAGTGTCCTCAGCATCTTATCTCGTCCAAATCGTTGCACGTGAGACGGCGGCGAGGCCGCATGCTGTGCGCGTACAGTGAGGCGCACACTCGTCTGCCGGCTATAGGAGGTAGAGAAGATAACCCCGGCAACGCACACACCAATCATAAGTAGTTCACTTTATCAGCAGGCAAAGGAGCGCTGGCAAGATGTCTCCTCGCCGTTGTTAATCGCTCGCTCTCGTCTTCATTCGTCTCCCTCCGTCCTCCCTTCTCCTCGCTCACTCTTTTCCTTGAAGCCCGCAATTTAATAACCTCAAGTGCTGTCAGAGGCGGCGTTGAAAAATGGCTTCTATAAAACATAACGGCCTTAATCAGAATGTGTGGTGGATTCTCCCCGCCGCCGTTGCCTTAGCAAAACCCCGCCCTCCCCCCCTTCCCTGATGATCCCCGCCTCTAATGAATTAATGTTGAAATATGCAGGGCCTCAGTAGTCATTAGATGCGCGGACGCGAGACGTGATTTAAGATGGCGGCCTCTTCTACGGGCCCGGCTGACCTGAGCCACAGGCGACGGCTTACTTTTGTGTTCCTGCCCGACCTATTGTTGGTTTTCTGATTGTTTTTGTTGGTGCATCAGACGGAGGTGTGGACGCTAGCTGATAAGTTGAGATTTATGTCCTTTATCCGCCGCCTCCTGTTTGGATTCAGCATCATGCACTCCCGCTGCGCCCTTTGACCCGCGGCGGCTCCTGGAGCCAGACTAGGGTGGGGGCGGCGCTGTGTTTGAAAGCGATGAGTTCAACAGGAAGCATCTTTCTTCCAGATATCAGCAGCTTTGGGGATGTTTTAAAAAGCGTGCAGTAGTTGATTACCGTATTTTCTGCACTATAAGGCGCAACGGATTACAAGGCGCACCTTTAATGAATGGCCTATTTTAAAACTTTGTTCATATATAAGGCGCACCGCATTATAAGGTGCATAGACTATATGTTACAGTAGAGGCTGGGGTTACGTTATGCATCCTTTAGATCAGGGGTGTCAAACTCAAATACAGAGTGGGCCAAAATTTAAAACTGAACAAAGCCATGGGCCAAGGTTGAACAAATTAACCTTTTAATAGGGACCCAAACAAGTTTTGCATTGAATATTGAACAAGCAAGGCTTATATAACTTTATAGTGACATGTAAAATCGAGAGTTAAATAATAATAATAATAATAATTTAAAAATATCAATTGCATATCAAATAAAATTCAAATAAAAATGGAATGCCTCTTTTCTATTTGCAGCCCCCTGAAGTAAATATAAAAATAAAAAAAATTCACAGGCTTATTATACATTTTTAAATAAAATAACAATAATAAATTAATCAAACATTCAAGCATTGAAGTAGCAAGAGAAAGTGCATGAATAAAACGTTAATTATTGCTTGGAGGGGGGTGTATATTGTAGTGTCCCGGAAGAGTCAGTGCTGTAAGGGATTCTGGTTTATTGGTTCTGTTGTGTTTATGTTGTGTTACGGTGCGGATGTTCTCCCGAAATGTGTTTGTTATTCTTGTTTGGTGTGGGTTCACAGTGTGGCACTTATTTGTAACAGTGTTAAAGTTGTTTATACGGCCACCCTCAGTGTGACCTGTATGGCTGTTGAACAAGTATGCCTTGCATTCACTTGTGTGTGTGTGTGTGTGTGTATGTGTGTGTGTGTGTGTGTGTGTGTGTGTGTGTGTGTGTGTGTGTGTGTGTGTGTGTGTGTGTGTAAAAACCGCATAGATTATGTGACTGGGTTGGCACGCTATTTCTATGTAGGAAAAACGGACGTGACGACAGGTTGTAGAGGACGCTAAAGGCAGTGCCGTAAAGGCACGTCCCCAATATTGTCGTCCGGGTGGAAATCAGGTGAAATACGGGAGAATGGTTGCCCTGTGAGGTTTTCGGGAGGGGCACTGAAATTTGGGAGTCCGGGAAAATCGGGAGGGTTGGCAAGCGTGAGTATTAGCAGTGAATGCGGTGTTACAGCGGCACCCCTGCTGTATAATGCTGTATAATACTATTGTTAATTTCATAATGAATGAGGAAGCAGACAAAACCATAATGCCTCAAGGGCCAAATGAAATTACACGGCGGGCCAGAGTTTGACACCCATGCTTTAGATGGGGCTGCGCTAAAGGGAATGTCAACAAAAAAGTCAGGTCAGTCAAACTATATCAATAGATTATTTTTAACAACTCCGTTCACTCCCAAAATTATTAAACAGTTTTTTTATTATTTTCCCCGATTCAATAAACGCGTAAAAAACAGTCTGATACTGTTCCGGTAAATCAAACGCTAGTGCAATCACAATATAGTAACACTCAAAATAGTTCAAAGCAACAATATATCCATAACTCAACGTTGCTCAAACGATAATGTCACACAACACAACACACAAAATAAACATGTAAAGCTCACTTTATTAAGTTATTCCTCATCCACGAATCCCTCAAATTCTTCTTCTTCAGTGTTCGAATTAAACTGTTGGGCGAATACGGGATCCAACATGCCCGGCTCCCTTTTGTCAAAGTCGTCATTAAACGAGTCAGTGTCGCTGCTGCTATTGTTAAATTCTCTCGCTGCTGCTCTATTCCCGTGTTCTACTGTGTGACTGATCGCCTGGAGTTTAAACGCTGCGCTGTAGGAGACATTTTGGGGTCTTTACACACAGAAATGGCACGCCTCCCGCAGTCATATAGCCCAGCATGCATCGCGCACTTCTTCTACGGCTGTAGAAGAAGGAAGAACCGTAAAAGAAGAAGCGCAGTTTTTCTTCTACGGGGAAAAATAAGGTCGGCGGCTGTGGAAGAAGAAGCGTATGGGGGAAAATGAAGTTGGCGGCTGCTTACCGTAGTTGCGAGACCTCCATCCTTCCATCCATTTTTACCGCTTATTGTGGCTCAATATTGGTCCATATATAAGGCGCCCCGGATTATAAGGCGCACTGTCAGCTTTTGAGAAAATGTGAGGGTTTTTAGGTGCACTTTATAGTGCGGAAAATACAATACTTTTGGTAGCTTTTGTTCCTTCTGTCAGACCCGTCGAGCCTCCTGGTAAGAGCACTTAGTGGCTAAGCTAAACTAGCATGGACGGTTATTCGCGTTAATTCCAGCTACAAAAAGAACTCAGATCAAAGTAGCATAACTACAGACTTAATAGTTTAGCCTATCTTTACCTAATTGAAAATAGAACCACCCGCATTAATCGCTACAGAAGGTGATGTACTTTCTTTTTAAACAACTTCTGCAGCCTGTTCAGGCAGCAACCTAGTTGAGTTCACAGTTTGAGCCGATCTTCAAGTTATTTAAAGTTGAACCCCTTTGTTTATTTTGCATTAACATGTTTTTGGTAAAACTACAGAATTTTCCTGAGGGAACTCTCCTGAAGGAATCAATAAAGTATTGTCTATCTCAGGGGTGTCAAACTCATTATAGATTGGGGGCCACATGGAGAAAAATCTACTTCCAAGTGGGCTGGACTGGTAAAAGCCCTGTACGATAACTTAAAAATAAAGAAACCTTCAAATTGTTTTCTGTGTTTAAAAATACAAGAAGCACATTCTGAAAATGTACAAATCATAATGTTGTTGTGTTTTTACACTTACATGTTGCGGTTAATAGTATTCTATCTTTATCTGTCGTTATTTATATTTTCTGAATGAATGATGTGATAATGTTCATCAGTCAACTCAATGGTGTTAATTTTCAATCAATCAAGATAAAAAAAAATCAAAATCAAATTACAGTATGCCATGTGTGTAGTTTGATCATTTTCCCCGATTGATGGACTAACATCATGTGGTTTATTTTGTACATATGTACCATCATCTAGAGCAGGGGTCGGCAACCTTTACCACTCAGAGAGCCATTTTGACCCGTTTCACAAAATAAAGAAAACCATGGGAGCCATAAGGCTCTTTTGAAATTTAAAATGAAATAACACAGCGTACAAAGTTTTTTTTTTGCTTTGTGATATGTATTAACCAGGGGTCTCAGACACGCGGCCCGCACATTAATATGAAAATTTAATATTAGTGAGGCCCGCCAGTTTTATTTGAATGCCGCTTGACAACATCACATTTGCCAACCATCTCAATTTTTCCTGTAGACTACCGAGTTTCAGAGCAATTATTCTCTCGACTGTCCGCTGGTTTTCACCCAAACAACAATAATAAGGGCATGCTATGATGGCAATGCGTTTAGCACCCTCTACAACTGTAACAAACAGCTTACCTGCCCATTCACATGTTGTATGAGACTTCTGCAAACACACATAAGTGACTGCAAAGCATACTTGCTCAACAGCCATACAGGTTACACATTGAGGGTTGTGATATAAACAACTTTAGCTCTCTTTCTAATATGCGCCACACTGTGAACCCACACCAAACAAGAATGAAAAACACATTTCGGGAGAACATCCGCACCATTACACAACATAAACACAACACAACAAATACCCAGAATCTCTTGCGTCCCTAACTCTTCCGGGCTACATTATACACCCCCGCTTCCACCAAACCCCGCCCCCCGCCTACCTCAACCGACGCACGGAGGGAGGGAAGGTAGTGGGGGTGTATAATGTAGCCCAGAATAGTTAGGGATGCAAGGGATTCTGGGTATTTGTTCTGTTGTGTTTATGTTGTGTTACACCCGAAATGTGTTTGTCATTCCTGTTTGATGTGGGTTCACAGTGTGGCCCATATTAGTAAGAGTGTTAAAGTTGTATATATCACAACCCTCAGTGTAACCTGTATGGCTGTTGAACAAGTATGCCTTGTACAAGCAAATGAAATGTGTTGAGAATGTTTGTGTCATGATCCGTGGCCCGGATCATGTTTTGTTTTGTTCTGTTCTGTTCTGTTAGTTTTGGACTCCCTTAGTTCCTGTTTTGTGCACCTCTGGGTTTGTTTTGGTTTCCGTGGGGATTAATTGGGTACCTGCTTCTGGTTAATGGTCGGCACGCTCACCTGCTGTCAACCACTAATCAGAGAATTATTCATTCACGCTGCTCCGGCTTCATTATTTGTTGTAGGCAACACGTTACGTTGGTACATTCCTGTTTCTTGACTTAGGATTCCTGTGCTCGGTTGTTGCCTTAGCTTCCGCATGCAATCGGAACACATCCCTTTTGTTTGTTTCCTGCATGTTGTACTGTGTAGGATTTATGGAAAATAAATCATATCCTACCTGCACGCTTCGTCCGGAGTTGTCCGTCTGCATCCCGGGAGAACGACCCCGCAGAAAGATTCGACCCACACGTAATAGTATGGATTGTTCTTGCTAGTTTTAGCTTTGTGGTTAAAGGGGAACTGCACTTTTTTGGAATTCTGCCTATCGTTCACAATCCTTGTGAGAGCCCAGAAGACAAAATGTTTGTTTTTTTTTCGCTTTCCAACACGTGAGAATTAACTTGTTCTAGGTGGCTAGCAATGCAGTTAATGGGAGCAATCAATTCTACCTCTAAATCACTTTCCAAATGTGTTATTAGTTTTACTTCCTCAGTTCTGTTTTCAGCACCCCTGGGTTTGTGTTTTGGTTTTCTGATTAGTTTCACCGGCCTCTGATTAGTGTTCTGGACCCTCACCTGCTCCTGGGCACTATTCAGATAGCTACATATTCCTGTTTTTCGCCACACACTGTCTGGCTGTCTTATTTGCTACCATGCAACACGTTGATTACTTCTGGATTCTGAGCTACGCTTAGCCATTTGTTGTCTTGTTAGCTATTCCATTAGCTATCGGCATGCTGTATTTTTGTATTCCGAATGATTTATAGACAATAGATAATTTTCTTACCTGCACACTGCATCCAGTGTTCCGTCTGCATCTTGGGAGAACGACCCACACATACACATGCGACCCAATCGTAACACAAATGCATCAAAAAACCATCAACAATACTTCATTTAGGTTCCGTAACCTATTTAATAACCAAACGGAAGCAACATTGTTAGAGTAAAAACGAACACTGAGGAACTCTCTTTCTAGTGTAGCAACACATTGCCATGCTACGGTTAGCCGTGAAAATTAACTACGGCAAGAGAACAGCTAGCTTTTACGTCAGCAAGAAACGTGTTTGAGTTTGAAATGCACAACACTGCGATAAGACATCAACCTGTACTGACTGAAAAACATGAATAATCATATTACAGTGAGGGTAAGTATTATTTCATTTTTTGTTCGTACACAGGTAGCCACACAGCATATGTACGGTAGTTGTACTGTATCATTAACGATATTAAAATGTGACTCACTCGATGAACAATTGTGCATTTGGACCAGCTGGCCGGGGACGTTTCTTGTTGATTTTGTGTAAGCATGCCATTTATGTAGAAATAGCTCGGCTCCAATTTTGACATGTATAGCACTGTCGCTTTTACCTCACTCTCTCGGCTTCTGTCTTCTCCAGCGTCTCACTCTTCCTTTGTGCTCGCTTCTATACGCAGTAGTTCATCCTCCGTATATTTAGCGTAAAAAAAGATACGGTGGTGAGTCCTCATTCGTGCAAAAATAGTCGTCTTCATAGTTTGTTACCAAGTCGTCTATGATTAGAACACATACAAGCGTTTTTGTATCCGGAAGAAGAAACACACATTATTGCTGGAAGTCAGATGTGTGCTGCTATGGAAACGGAAATTAATGCCCCTAAGAAGAATTGATTAAAATTATCAAAATAAGGTAAATATTGAATATATTACATATTGTTATGAATCTGTCTGTTACTACATTATATATATATATATATATATACTGTATATACTTTATATACTTGCAGTGTGTATACAAAACAATGGAGGTTTTGAAGTTGTTCTAGAAAACTTTGGAGGCTTCAACGGGGACTCTCATTAGCTGCATCTTTCAAGTGTTTTTTATCATATTTAAAATCGTATAAAAAAAGATGTGTTTTTGTCTATCACAATGATTGTCAACGATAAGTAAACCCCCCAAAAAGTGCAGTTCCCCTTTAAGCCGCTGTTTTAAGTGGCCATTTTGACATTGATTGTTTAGTTCAGGACAGGGCGGTGGAGTGTATCGGGGATAAATGAGCTCGAGCAGACACATTATTTCTCCAAACAACCATGGTGACGCCCCAAATTTCTAGTCATTCTCTCCTCATCCGTTTTCACCGTCACAAGCTCAGGAATTTGCATATTCATTGCGTAGTTTTTTTTCAATCCGATTAGTATATTTTCTTAATTGTGACAAGCCATAATCAAAAACAAAATTCGATTGTCCAGCCCTACTTTCTGTTTGACTTCTCGTGGGACCTGTTTGACCAGAAAGTTAAAACCACAGAAGACGATGCCCTTTCTTTTAGAGTTCTCCTGCAGCCTGTTGAGGCAGCAACCAAGCAGAGTAAACAGATTGTTAGCCAATATTCAGGTAATTCAAAGTTGGCCCTCTCTGAGTATTTGGCATTAACCTAACATGTCTTTTTTGAAACCTACGAAGGATAATGCACTTTCTTTTTGACTTCTCCTGCAGCCCTTTGATCCAGCAACGTAGTTGATATAACAGTTTTAGCCCATTATCAAGTAATTCAAAGTTGACCCTCTCCCACTAACAGTATTTAACATTCGATGTTATCGTTGGAACCGCTGTGCAGTATGTACTTCCTGGTTGACCTCTTGTGCAGCCTGTTCAGTCAGAAAGTTATTGAGTTGTCATTGTTCTAGCCCATACTTAAACTCGATATTCAATATATACCTCGATATATTTTCCGGTGAAAGTATACATGTAAAGATATTCATTTTTGAGCGATATTCACTGAAATTGAACTGTAATGTAACACTTTTATTAACCAGTTGGGCAAGATGGGTATTAACACTTTTATTACACCCGGTTAGTCAAGATGGGTATTAACACTTTTATTAACCAGTTAGTCGAGATGGGTATTAACACTTTTATTACACCCGCTTAGTCAAGATGGGTATTAACACTTTTATTAACCAGTTAGTCGAGATGGGTATTAACACTTTTATTAACCAGATTAGTCAAGATGGGTATTAACACTTTTATTACACCCAGTTAGTCAGGATGGGTATTAACACTTTTATTAACCAGTTAGTCAAGATGGGTATTAACACTTTTATTACACCCAGTTAGTCAGGATGGGTATTAACACTTTTATTAACCAGTCAGTCGAGATGGGTATTAACACTTTTATTAACCAGGTTAGTCAAGATGGGTATTAACACTTTTATTACACCCGGTTAGTCAAGATAGGTATTAACACTTTTATTAACCAGTTAGTCGAGATGGGTATTAACACTTTTATTAACCAGGTTAGTCAAGATGGGTAGTAGAAATTTTATTAACCAGTTAGCCAAGACAGGTATGTCTATTTTTTCTCCTCCATTTGAAAACGTGGACGTTATCAGCACTACTGTCTGATTCCAATCAATGCAAGTCATCAGAATCAGGTAATACACCAACTTATATTGTTGTCTTCATATGTTAAACATGCATGTATATTCATTAAAACACCTTTAATATGTGAACAAAAACTGCAACATAAATAAATATAAATTATATACTGTATATATATATGTATGTATGCATATATATATACATATATATATATATATATATATATATATGATATATATGATATGTGTGTGTATGTATATATGAGGTAGACCACCTCGACTTGGTCATTTATTAAGTAATTGATTAACATTAAGAAAACTAATTGGGGTGTTACAATTGTACGGAATATGTACTGTACTGTACAATCTACTAATACAAGTTTCAATAAATCAATCAATCAATCAATCAATGAATGCCTACTGAGCCTATGGTGCTGTTAAGTTATTGTGGCTCAATTTGCCTTATTTTTTTATTTTATTTCAATGTATTACTATTTAATATATATTATTGTTTTAGTTGCTTAAGAGATATTCCTGGCTCTGAATGTGCTCATTGCTATTTTTATGTTTTTGTGCATTATTTGTTGCCGTAATCATTAAACAAACAGGTTACTCATCAGTTACTCAGTAATAGAGTAGTTTTTTCACAATATACTTTTTACTTTTACTCAAGTAAATATTTGGGTGACTACTCCTTACTTTTACTTGAGTAATAAATCTCTAAAGTAACAGTACTCTTACTTGAGTACAATTTCTGGCTACTCTAAACACTTCTGATGGTAGGCAGTAAACTACCTTAAAGGCCTACTGAAACCCACTACTACCCACCATGCAATCTGATAGTTTATATATCAATGATGAAATATTAACATTGCAACACATGCCAATACGGCCTTATTAGTAAACTGAAAAATTGTAGATTTCCCGGGAGTTTCGTCTTCGAAACGTCGTGTAATCATGATGTGTACGCAAGACGTCACGCGTTTTTAGGAAATATGAGCGCTACACACACACACAGCTAAATGTCGTCTGCTTTAACGGCATAATTACACAGTATTTTGGAGATCTGTGTTGCTGAATCTTTTGCGATTTGTTAAATTAATATTTGGGAAGTCACAGTAGAAAGATGGAGTTGGGAAGCTTTAGTCTTTAGCCACACAAACACATGGTGATTCCTTGTGTAAAATTCCCGGAGGTGAAAATTTACTATGGATCAGAGCGCGGTCAAGCGAACATGAATCCAGACCAAATGTCAACCAGCAGGTTTCGGTGAGAAAATTGTGGTTAAAAAGTCGCTTCTTACCGGTGAAAAGCCGAGCTTGTGCCGTCCATGAAGCTGCCGTCGACTTCCCTGAGACATTGGCGTCAACCCACCCGTGGAGACACCCTTCCAACTATCAGGTAATATTTAACTCACTAAAACACTAGCAACACAATAGAAAGATAAGGGAGTTCCCCGAATTATCCTACTAAACGTGTTTAAAACATCGGAATCCGTCCCAATGCATTTTCGTTTTTTTTTTTTTTCTAGTCCGTCGCTATCAATATCCTCAAACACGAATCTTTCATTCTTGCTCAAATTAATGGGGAAATTGTCGTTTTCTCGGTCCGAATAGTACTTTTAGTTGGAGGCTCCCATTAAAAACAGTGTGAATATGTGAGGAGCCATCAAACATGTGACGTCATCGTCTGCGACTTCCGGTAGAGGCAGGGCATTTCTCTTAACACCGACAGTTGCAAACTTTATCGTGGATGTTCTCTACTAAATACTTCCAGCAAAAATATGGCAATATCGCGAAATGATCAAGTATAACACATAGAATGGACCTGCTATCCCCGTTTAAATAGGAAAATCTAATTTCAGTAGGCCTTTAAAGTAGACTCTGTTTATTTGGCATTGGCATTGTGTTTTCATTTGAAGTTACAGCAGATGATCTACTTCCTCTTTGACTTCTCGTTCAGCCCACATAGGCAGCAAACTAATCGGGCCTGAATCAGTTCCGCCACCTTTTTGATTGCTTCATCATCATCATCATTTCTTTTTATTCCTTTCTTGAAAATGCCTGTATAGGAGCCATGTACAGTTCATACTTTCATTGGTTTTTGTTTCTTATACATTTGCATGATCAGAAAGGAACAGATGGAAGAATAATATTCTTATATTTTACTGATTTAAAACAAATATTTTTAGATGACTTTATCACTGTTCCCTCCACTAACACCGGATTTCCAACATACTTTTAATTTTCATTTGAGCATTTTCACAATGACACGTCCAATCAAAATAAAAAATATTTGCTTCAAAACGACTAGCCAACATAAGAGGTTTTTCTTTTTTTTTGCATAATCGACTAAAATTTAATGGATCAAACGTGAATTCCGAACGTTCATCTGAGCTAATATGTTGCCATCAAACACACCTTTGGAATTTTTAAGAGAAAAGGCGAATCAAAGTCATTTTGGAACTTTCTCAGAACCTTTTTTTTTCTGACAATGCTTCATTTCTGTTGGACAGCTCTGTAATCTTATTTCCTTTCTGACTCCCTTTCTGAAGCTGTGATCACACAATTTATGAGCGCTCTCAATGGTGGCGAGAGGCGGACTGAAATTAATTAATAAATAAACACTGCGATTCTACTGTTCATCAGCAGGCGGTAAAAATAGCTGTAATTATCACAGGTGAATTAACGCTTTCATTTTTGTGTCAGAAAATTAATTGTATCCCTTAACAGCTACTCCCAGGAGGGAGTGAAAGAAGAGAAATGTAAAAGGAGAGGAAGAGGGTAAAAAAAAAACAGCACGGACCACCAGGAGTGCTAATTGCTGCTTTCAAAGCTTTGCGTCAGTGTTGGCGTCTTCCCGCCGCGTGGGGTCCGCAGGTAGAAATCCTGCATACAAATTTGGGGATGTCAAGTCTTGAGCTCGACGCCCCGGCGGAGAACTCCTCTTCATCTCCGCTTAACCAGGCGGGCTGACCGGGAAGGTGCGGCGTATTTGCCTTAGTGATGTGTGGCGTTTTCTGCCGCTAGCTGCCTGTCGGGTATGAACGTCAACTTCAAAGAAAGACAACAAGCGAAGCTTCTTTTCCGAGTCAACAAGCGAGATGCGAGGGCGGAAGGAACAAAGACAAACTGTATCACAGCGAAGGAGTTGATTATACTCATTAATCTGTCATTTTTGGAGGGTTATAATACTAGAGCCATCACAAAGATTTACTCTTCAAAAAAATAGGATAATAATAATTACTAGCTAATATTTTCCTAATGGATCCATTACTTTATTCTTTTTTTTTTGTTTCGTTGAACACATTCTTCCAATGATTTTGTTCTGGCCGATGAGATTTGTCCATATTCTACAAAAAAACGATTTGTACATTCAGGGCCTGCTCGACTAAAATCCAAATAAAAGATGCTAAACAAAGTGTGCAAACAAATTGAGTGCATTCATATTGAGTCTGTAGAGTGGTGCAAACTGCCATTTTTAAATGAAGTTTATGCATGTACTGTGCAGCTTACACCATGGAGACACTCATTTGCTGCACGGCGTTTTGATATATTTTCAAACAAGCTGCAGACAAACAGTCGTGTTCAAAAGTTTACATACACTTAAAAAACATAATGTAAATGGGTTACACTTGTATAGCGCTTTTCTACCTTCAAAGTTTTCAAACCGCTTTGACACTATTTCCACATTCACCCATTCACATACGGATGGCGGGAGCTGCCATGCAAGGCCCTAACCACAAACCATCAGGAGAAAGGTCGAAGCTTGTCTTGCTCAAGGACACAACGGACGTGACTAGGTTGATAGAAGGTGGGGATCGAACCAGGAACCCTCAGGTTGCTAGCACAGCCACTCTCCCAAGCTCGCCACGCCGTCCCCATGTCTTGGTTGTCTTGAGTTTCCAATAATTTTTACAACTCGTATTTCTTTGTGATAGAGTGATTGGAGCACATACTTGTTTGTCACAAAAAAAAACATTCATGAAGTTTGGTTCTTTTATGAATTTATTATGGGTCTACTGAAAATGTGACCAAATATGCTGGATGAAAACTATACATACAGTAATGTTTATATTTGCTTACATGTCCCTTGGCAAGTTTCACTGCAATAAGGCGCTTTTGGTAGCCATCCACAAGCTTCTGGCTGAATTTTTTACCACTTTTCTTGACAAAATTGGTGTAGCTCAGCTAAATTTCGACTTGTTTCTTCAGCATTGTCCACACGTTTAAGTCAGGACTTTCTAAAACCTTAATTCTAGCCGGATTTAGCCATTTCTTTACCATGTTTGATGTGTTTGTTCCAAGTTATCCTGAATAATTTGGAGGTAATCCTCCTTTTTCCTTGTCCCATTTACTCTCTGAAAAGCACCAGTTCCATTGGCAGCAAAACAGGCCCAGAGCATAATACTACCACCACCATGCTTGACGGTGAGCGTGGTGTTCCTGAGATTAAAGGCCTCACCTTTTCTCCTCTAAACATTGTTGGGTATTGTGGCCAAACAGCTAAATTTTTGTTTCATGTGACCACAAACTTTCCAGAAGATCTTATCTTTGTCCATGTGGTGTCAGATGAAACAAAAATTGAGCTGTTTGGCCACAATACCCATAATAGCTCTATCATAAGCGGATTTTTTGCTAGTTAGAGTGCCTAAAATACAAAAGCTTGTCTTGCATAATGATTGTGAATAACGGGCAAAATTCCCATTAAAAAGTACAGTTCCCCTTTTAGTCATCCAGCAGCCATTGTCAGGACTGTGACTTGGATCAGTTTTGCTTCTTCGATGCAGAGGGAATTTGGGACGAGCCAGGCGTGAATTCAGGTACATGATTAATTTATTAAACACTAAATACAAAAACAAGCGAACAAGGGACGCTCACAAGGAGGTGCTAATACTAGACTACAAAATAGAAATATGAAACAAAAACACTTGCTCAATGGCATGAATAATGAACTATAAACAAAACTAGCACAATGGCTTAAATAATCTAGAACTTACTTGACGTGGGCAAAACCAAATAGAATGGCATGAAGGTAGGAGCAGCATGTAGCAAGCAGTACAGCATAAGCAGGAAGTAGAATGCAAGCAATAGCATAAGCACCAGCAATAGCAAAGTTCCCAGCCGATGAACAGAAAACAAATGATTTAAATAGTGACTATGATGATGAAAAACAAGTGCGGGACTGAGGGCAGGGGCGTGACTTGGAGACCAGGTGGAAACTAATGCAAAACTATGGAGACAAACAAAATCAGGAAGTGCAAAACAGGAAACAAGAGTCCAAAAACAAAACATAAACATGATCAAACATAAACTGATTTACAGGCATGACAGCTATACAGTTCTATTGCTAAATAGATATTACATTTCACAATTTATACATATATGATCATATACTTATTTTGATAGTCCATACTGTAAATGTGATCACGTCCTTTCTCACAGCCATTTCTGCTCAACTGCCAGTATGCATGTCCTTCCTAGTGGCGCTAACTAATGACACAAAACAGCGGCCACAGAACAATTTCAGTCTTGATAGATAGCATTGCGTGGGCTAAATAATTAGATATACATTTTCACCTCTCAGTATTGTGGGCGTTGTGATGATCAACATATTTTCTATGGTTACACAAAGACAAACACGCTAAATCAGGGGTCGGGAACCTTTTAGGCTGAGAGAGCAAAGAAGCCAAATATTTTAAAATGTATTTCTGTGAGAGCCATATATTTTTTTTAACACTGAACACAACTAAACACGTGCATTTTTAAGTAAGACCGACATTTCTAGAGTATATTGGTCTCTTACTCTTAAAGAACATTGTTATTCTGAAGCTAACTGTGGAGGGGGCGTGGCCTGCGGGCCTGCAGTGAAGCGGGGTGTGCCAGGACCACCCTCGAAATCAGCGACAGGTGCGTAAAAGGCCCACCTGGGGCTTGTTATCTAATCACCTGTCGCTATGTTATAAGCAGCAGCCAGGAGGAGAGACGGGGTTGGGGCTGGAGCCAGAGTGCGAGCGAGAACAAAGGAGGAAAAGACAATTGCTGGAAAGCAACTGAGAGACTTATTGAAAAATAAAACAATATTGTAACCCTGAAACAGGCCCTCATGCCGGTGCTTGGTGGTCTGAAGAACCCCCAGGAGGGCAAGCCCCAAACTAACCAATAATAAATAAATAACTTCTTACCATTAACGCAACTTCTTGAACAGGTGCGGTAGAAAACGGATGGATGGATTAAAAATGCACGAGAAAGTTTTATATTTTGAACATTACTTTTAACACTGTGATTACAAGTGGAATTATTCAAGCAATGTCAGCTCAGATTTACCTGAGAGTCATGCAGTCATCAAAAGAGCCACATCTGGCTCGCGAGCCATAGGTTACCTACCCCTGTGCTAAATGGATGGATAGGGACATATTTTGCTCACTTAAGAGACTCAATCCTCTGTGCACAAGTTTAGTAGATCGGTATGCGTGCGCTATCAAGTTTGCACGAGTTTTACTGCACGCAAACCTTTAGTAGATCAGGCCCTCTGTGTCCAATCTGACCACATGCTCATACTCATGTCTTGACTGTAAGTAAAGAGTTTGCAGTGATTGGCTGACAGGTTGAGTTAATGCCTGGCCAAGTCACTGCATTAGTTGGGCCATTAGCACATTTAGCCGTGTGTAATGCCAGAGCGTTAGTGACACCTTTGGGGTCCCTCCTCCACTTAGGCGCCGTGTCAAAGTGACAGGCCTGTCATGCCAGGTGACAGGAATGCCACCGTGGCAGCAAGTCGTGCCGCCCGGAAGAGTTTTGTATGTCTAACATCTCCTGGAAAAAGCTCATCCAGGTTTGTCACATACTGATACTAAGTTTTTCCTTGCCTCTCTCACCAAAGTGCTGACATCTACAGTGGAAAAATATGAACTTCATCATTTACTGCGTTAAAAAAAGTTAAAGTACCAATGATTGTCACACACACACTAGGTGTAGTGAAATTTGTCCTCTGCTTTTGACCCATCCCCTTAATCACCCCCTGGGAGGTGAGGGGAGCAGTGGGCAGCAGCGGTGCAGCGCCCAGGAATCATATTTGGTGATTTAACCCCCAATTCCAACCTTTGATGCTGAGTGCCAAGCAGGCAGGTAATGGGTCCCATTTTTATAGTCTTTGGTATGACTCGTGTGTGACGGCGCCATTTTTGTACTTATTGGATATTGAAATCAGATATTGTTGCAATGAGACAAAAATAGCAAGTACAATATCGGATGATAAGCGGTCCTGCGACCGCGTTTACTGCTAAACTCCCAGCTAATAAACATCTAAATGTTGTCCAATAAGCACAAAAGGTTGGTATTTTCTTGTATTTTAGTGACATCATTTACAAAAGATAAACATGGTAAGCTATAGCTTACTAGGAGACGGCAGCTACACAACAGCTAAGCACACAACTGCACACAAGCTGGACATACGTAATAAGTTCAGTTTCAGTTTATTTGGAACATGCATATGATACAATGTATTGCATCACACAGTTCCAGTTGTTTCAGTACACCATGTCCGAAAAGGAGTAGGAAGAAGTTGATCTTTTTTAATCCTAGCCCTTTTCATATCAGTGCAATTTTATCTAATTTCCTTGTTCACTGTAACAGTGAACTAATTAAATGATAAATGGGTTGTACTTGTATAGCGCTTTTCTACCTTCAAGGTACTCAAAGCGCTTTGACAATACTTCCACATTTACCCATTCACACACACATTCACACACTGATGGAGGGAGCTGCCATGCAAGGCGCCAACCAGCACCCATCAGGAGCAAGGGTGAAGTGTCTTGCTCAGGACACAACGGATGTGACGAGGTTGGTTCTAGGTGGGATTTGAACCAGTGACCCTCGGGTTGCGCACGGCCACTCTCCCACTGCGCCACGCCGTCCCTAATTGATAAATAATACACCATATTAAGCATACAGGCTTCACGGTGGCAGAGGGGTTAGTGCGTCTGCCTCACAATACGAAGTTCCTGCAGTCCTGGGTTCAAATCCAGGCTCGGGATCTTTCTGTGTGGAGTTTGCATGTTCTCCCCGTGAATGCGTGGGTTCACTCCGGGTACTCCGGCTTCCTCCAACTTCCAAAGACATGCACCTGGGGATAGGTTAATTGGCAACACTAAATTGGCCCTAGTGTGTGAATGTGAGTGTGAATGTTGTCTGTCTATCTGTGTTGGCCCTGCGATGAGGTGTCGACTTGTCCAGGGTGTACCCCGCCTTCCGCCCGATTGTAGCTGAGATAGGCGCCAGTGCCCCCCGCGACCCCGAAAGGGAATAAGTGGTAGAAAATGGATGGATGGATGGATTAAGCATACAAATATTAAATACATAAATGATCTTTATCTAAATAAAAATAAAAAAAAGGTTCAAGGTGTTCGTCATAATTCTTGTTCCGTGTATTTTGTGAACACTTGTAGTCTAAACAGTCTCTTAAACTGAATCATATTGGTGCTTTGTTTGATTTTCTTGCTTAATACATTCCACAATTTAATTCCACATACTCCATCCATCCATTTTCTACCGCTTATTCCCGATATACTAAATGTTTTAAGTGTTGTACAAGCATACAAATGTTTTAAATTAGATCTTCCTCTAAGGTTATATTTCTCCTCTTTTGTTGAGAAGAATTGTTGTACAGGTCATAGTTTGCTTTGTACATCATTTTAGCTGTTTGCAAATGCACAAAATCATTGAATTTAAATAATTGTGATTTAATAAATAAAGGGTTTGGATATTCTCTATGTCCAACGTTATGTATTATTCTAATTGATCTAAAATATATTTTTTGTGAAACAGTTAGTGAATGAAGCGCACATTTGTAGTTGTTTCCCCATATTTCTACACAGTAACTCAGATATGGTTACACTAGCGATCAGTAGAGAATATGAAGTGATTTTTGGTCTAGAACATATTTTACTTCATTCATTAGAGACATGTTTATTGCTACTTTATGTTGTATATTTTGTACATGAGATTTCCAATTAGTTTTATTATCTATTATTACATCCAAAAATGTGTTTTCTTTTACGCTTTCAATATTAAGTGTTCTTAATTAAAAATGTTGCAGTCTAAAACACCAAATTTGTCTCATATTATAATAGTTGCATATTACTTAAAAAAACGTCTCCAGGGCAGAACCGACTTAGAAAGTGTCCAGTTACTTATTGCGTCATGAGCTTAACCTCATTAAATTGTTGTGGCCACTTTAGTGTCCCCAAAAACAAAATGACCACTCCGTTTCAACAATACTGAAGGCATCGTAAGACTTCAGTATTTCCATTCTAGATGGTTAATAAATAGGTGAGTGTTTTTCATACTTGCCATTGTCCTTTTTTTGACTAATTTCACTTAATCACTTATTGTCTTAAGATTCCACACTACAAAATAGGAAATATATGACGTATCATATTAATACCAGTATTGTCCAAGACTCAAGGTTTCAGTAGCGGTATCATATTAAAAGTGAAAACGTTTTATTGGGACACCATTATATTGTATACAACAACGTAACATTAGCAACACTAGCATAGCTATGTGAGCTAAAGTGTTAACATTAAATTCACATTTTAACAGCAACATCCAGTTTAAATGCCCACACATGTGGTGTTTTAGCCCTTCATTTGGCCATGTGAAGGGCTAAAAAGCACGGAACTGTACACACTAAAAAATGTTGGGTTAAAAAATAACCCAATTTTAACCCAACTGCTGGTTTAGAAAAGGACAGACACCTTTTTTCAGTTATATGAACTCAACATTGAGTTAATTTTTTCAACCCAACTTTTGCGTTGCCTTATTCAACCAAAAAGTTGAGTTATGATAACTTAATGTTGGGTTATTCCAAACCCAACTATTGGGTTGCGCAATTCAGCGCTCTTTGACCGAACAGTTGGTTGAATTTAAACATTTTACTGCTGGGTTGTCCTACTCCTTCCCAACTACTGATCAAAATTATTTTTATTCCATCAAAATATAATCAAAATCAAGATATATGTGACATTTTTTTTACAAAATTTGCAGCGTATGGTAATAGTTGTCAAGCCGGGGTCGCATTTTACTGCGTGGATTGTTCTCCCAGGATGCCGACGGGACTCCGGTGGCAAGGTGCAGGTAAGGAAATTATTTATTGTCCATTAATGGACAATAAATTATGCAGGATCCAAACAAAAGAGCACCAGCGTGGCGATAGCACGGGAAGCTAATGGAATAGCGAACAAGAAAAGCCTAGCATGTAAACAGGCAAAAAAAAAAGGCAAAGCTTAGATCAGATATCAAATTAGTAGCTGTCGTAACTGTTGCGTGGAAGCAAATAAGAAAGCCTGACTAAGTGTGGCGAAAAGCAGGGAATAAGTAGCTCTCTGATTAGTGCCCAGGAGCAGGTGAGTGTCCCGAACACTAATGAGAGGCAGGTGAAAACACAAATCCAGGGGCACTCAAAACAGGAACTGAGGGAGTCAAAAACTAAACAAACATGATGGATCATGACATTAGTAGTCCTATACATCCATCCATCCACTTTCTACTGCTTATTCCCTTTTGGCGTCGCGGGGGGCGCTGGCGCCTATCTCAGCTACAATCGGGCGGAAGGCAGGGTATACCCTGGACAAGTTGCCACCTCATCGCCTATACAGCATGCTCAAATATTTTCATGTACATAAAATGTGTGATTGTAAATAATGTTAATGAGATTCATCCTTAATAAAATTCCTTGCAAGCAAAAAGTACCTTTTTAATAAAAAATATATATATATTTTCCACAAAATTGCGTTACTCATTAAAAAACAACCCAAAAATGGTTCACAGTTTTGAAAACCCAGAAATCGAGTTAAAATAATACCCTTGTAAACCAAAATATGGAATGCTCTTCATAAAAATAACTAAAAAATGTAACCCAACACTCGCAACTCATAAATTGGGTTATTATAATAACCCAGCATTTTTTAGTGTGTAGCCACAGCTGTTATCACCAAAGTAACCATAGATGAGCTTATGAACCTCTGTGTTGAGGACAGCCAGCAACATTACTACAGTGTCTACTGCAACAAAAAAGACCATTTTGGATGTTTCTGCAAAGAATGAAGTCCTCAAAGTTGAGATACCGTGAGCACTAAAATGTGTGACTTCATACTACTCATTCAAGTCATCTGAGGATACGAGCCGTCTTTTTATCGCCATTCTACCGGACAGCTCGATTGCAGCGGGATGTAACTGTGGTGAGAACAAGTGTGCCTATTTCTGTGCTTTTTATTGATAATTACTTTTATGCGTTCCCGTTGAGATAAAATCATTTATATTTTGGTCATGGAAATTTAATAAATGGTGTTGGAGTAGTCAGGGAAAATGATTTGACAAACAAGCGTTAGGAGCTCTAGACACAGACATTTTAAGATGTTTAGCTCTCTGGTGACGTGGTAGGTATGTATGCGGACGGCGCAATCTATGTTTGATCGGGGTGGGTCTGAAGTGAGCTCATGTCCACGAGGAGGTTTTGTTTTAATGACGTAGACAAGCTTTTGACTGCCTTTTTTCTCAAAAGTGGAGCGAACAAGTGAAGATTATATATTTTTGTCACATTTGTTGGCTCTGTAGACACACATTATATTAAAAAGCCAAAAAGAGCCACACTGCCGTTTCTTTTATTTTTCTCCTATGTCCCACTCTCCCTTGTGGAGGGGGTCCGGTCCGATCCGGTGGCCATGTACTGCTTGCCTGTGTATCGGCTGGGGACATATCTGCGCTGCTGATCCGCCTCCGCTTGGGATGGTTTCCTGCTGGCTCCGATGTGAACGGGACTCTCGCTGCTGTGTTGGATCCGCGGTGGACTGGACTCTCGCGGCTGTGTTGGATCCATTATGGATTGAACTTTCACAGTATTATGTTAGACCCGCTCGACATCCATTGCTTTCGTCCTCTCCAAGGTTCTCATAGTCATCATTGTCACCGACGTCCCACTAGGTCATTATTGTCGCCGACGTCCCACTGGGTGTGAGTTTTCCTTGCCCTTATGTGGGCCTACCGAGGATGGCGTAGTGGTTTGTGTTGTGGTTTGTGCAGCCCTTTGAGACACTAGTGATTTAGGGCTATATAAGTAAACATTGATTGATAAACATTGATTGAAGTATGCATGCGGACTAGGGATGGGCGATATGGCCTGAAATCTACATCGCAACGTTTATCAATATATATCACAGTATTATTTGGGATATGAGTAATAATAGAAGTATTTCAAAACAGGTTACACAGGCTCCTGATATGATTGCTGACATATGCAGTAACATATTGTGTGATTTCCAATATTTTCTCAAAACACTTATTAATATACTTGCAAATTTACATTTAAGATCTGGCTACTTTCTGTTGTAAGATGTTTATCTACACATTTGTTAGAATATGATAAACACTAAACATCGTTCTGTTATTTAAATGTTTTGCATTAGTTTTGGGCGATTTTTCTAAATGTGCGTATTGATCCAACACCATATAGATACAGGGGCCGTATTGGTCATACCAATGCTTTTACTTCAAATGTTCCAATGATCCAATTTTTGATTACAATTGTATGCCAGACAAAAACACAGGATAGCGGTGTAACATCCAGCCATCCATCCATTTTCTACCGCTTATTCCCCTTTGTTGTCGCTGGGGGCGCTGGTGCCTATCTCAGGTACAATCGAGCGGAAGGTGGACAAGTCGCCAACTCATCGCAGGGCAGCGGTGTAACAGTATCATTTAAATATTTAAATTATTTCCTACATTTTGCTCTGATTCAAATAATTTTGGATTTTGCCCTGAAAAACCTTGAGTGTCCATGGACTTAGTTGTCTACTTGGTAAACAATAATAAATATAATAAATAATAATATAATAAAATATACAATGCAAATGCAAAATAATATAATAAAATAAAATAATAATAAAACAAATATATATATAGCTATATATATATATATATATATGTATATATAAAATAAAAATATATATTTTTTCATTTTCATATTTTATTCATTTATTAATTGATTGTATTATATTTGTATATGTTTGTATTAAGAAAACTGACAATAAAATACTTTAAATATATATATATATATAAATATTTTTTTTTCCTAAGTATTTTACTATCAGTTTCCTTAATACACACATATACAAATAAAATAAAATCAATTAATAAATGAATAAAAAATGAAAATAAAAATGAGTGAAAACGTTTTTTACACATGATAACATGTGAAAACAAAATACATACAAAGAGGCTTAACATATCAGTTGAATATTCACTTTCATCAATCACATCAATTATGCAAAGACAGATACTTCTTAGGAGGATTGACTATAGTTTTGGGTATCCCAAAATAGGTCTCCACACATCACGAGATTTAGGTAAGTTACTCAACATCTGATATCTCAGTTTTTCAACGTGGAGGATTCCTACTAGCTCCCTCAACCAGGCTTCAAACTTTGGTGGTGAGTCAGATTTCCACACTCTCAAAATGCATCTCTTTGCTATGACCATACCATAGGCCACCAGTGTGCTAACATTCCGACCCATCTTGTCTAAAGTGTTAGAAATGCCAAGCAAAGCAGTTTCAGGGTCAGGATCCAGATTTACTTTAAGTACGTGAGAATACCATCTGAAAATCGAACTCCAGAAATCTTGACTCTCAGGGCATAGCCAAAATTGGTGTGCAAGTGTGCCATCTGATCTCCTGCATCTTTCACACAAGGGGGAAATTTGGGGAAAGATTTTATGCAACTTAATCTTCGAATAGTGTAACCTATGTATAACTTTGAATTGAATCAACCTACCATTGACTGAGCAATGGTGAATGTCATATAAATCTTGTTCCTATATCTCATCTTGGATAGTGATGTTGACAACTTAATATGTTTTGATAATAAAAAAATATAGAACTAACACCTCAATCCCACGGGCCAGATCTGGGCCGCAACATAATTGTATATAGCCCGCGAAAACCCTGAAATAATGTGTGTCAAAGTAATTTTATCTTTTCTTATTGAATGTATTCGTTCTTTCAATTTTCACAGAAAAAAATATGACACATATACTGCATGCAATTGCAAATATTTTCTACTTTAATATTAATTAATAACGCAACAATGATTTGTATACATTCAAAACATTTTTTTTGTTGAAATAAAAATAAATGTACATAAATATCGGTTTGACTGGTGATTTCAAATCCATCCTATTTTACACTGGTAATATGACAATAGATTTTATGGTGAAAAACAAGTAGCTGAGTCGCCATAGTTTGTTTACAACTTACAGTAATGTGCTGTAAAAACTACTGTAAATTTTACGATCAAATTCTGAGCTGACCTGCCAGTTATTTTCAACAATATCAAATGTTTTTTTTACAGTGTCAGTAAAAAAAAAAAAAAAAAAATCAATGCGACACCAATTGTGTAATATTATGAGGTGAATCCACATACATTACTATTGATATATTATTTACTCTTATGAACGGCCCTCTGAAGGCAGCCATACCTGTGATGCGGCACTCAATGACAATAAGTTTTCTAACCACTGTAGTACTGACCATGTAATGATATTGTACTTGGTACATTTGTATTGATCTGCTCATCTTTGTTTACATTCAATAGCTTTAGCTTGCAATTAGTAGTTAGTGTATCCTACAATGGTGTGTACTGTAATTTCCGGACTCTAAGGTGCACTTAAAATACTTTTTCTCAAAACTCAAAAGTGTGCCTAATGTAAGAATAATTTTGGTTGAGCATACCCACCTCGAAGCTGTTTTATTTGGTACATGGTGTAATGATAAGTGCGACCAGTAGATGGCAGTCAAACATAAGAGATACGTATGGACTGCACTATGATGGGTCTCAAGTGAACAACATCAACATTTTAAATGTTCCATTGAAAATATAGAACATAACACAGAGGGCGCTCAAAAATCTATCAAAATGTTTTAGTACGACTTTGGGAAGCTATGAAGCTGCACCGCTTGTGGAATTGGACTGTGCAACATAGGAGTATTATTATGGTGTGTGTAAAGGTAAGACATATTATTTGCCGGTTTTTTTTGTATTATTATGCAAAAGCAACGTTTATTACCTTCTGGTACTTGCTGATCTGTATTTGGGATCCGCATTAATCCTGAAAAATTGTCTGTGCCAACGCCATTCTTACCTTCTTGTTAAGGGACATTCATCCTTTGCTGTTGCCAATTCTAATATAAAGTAGTGTAAATTTCTTACTTATATTTGTCAGTAGACTCGCCATGAAAGCGCGAAAACATACCGGTGTAGTGAGTTTATATTATTCACCCAAGGAACTTTAGTTATTACAGTTCCGGTCTGTCGGTTTTTCACGGGACACATTTCCAATGTAGTTCATTCCGGATGAGGAGATGCTGCTCCGTTATTGATTTAAGTCATGTCTGAATGTCATTAAAACAGTTAGCTCCTTGTTTTGACACTTCTTCCACTCCTGTCCTTACATGCTACACCGCTAAAACAAAGATGACAGGAAGAAGATGCTGCCAAAGTTGAGCCACGTAAATAAGACCACCCACAAAACGGCATGGGGAAACTCTCTTCCAGCGGGTCCTCCTGACCACCAAGCATTTACATGTGAGCCTGTTTCATGGTTCAATAAAGTTTTATTTTCATGAAGGTCTGTGGGTTGCTTTCCTGCAATTGTCTTTTGTCGGGGTGACAGGCACGCTCTCGCTCTCACGCCAGCTCCCACCACGTCTCTCCTCCTGGTTGCTGCTTATACAGAGCGACAGGTGATTAGATATGAAGGCCCAGGTGGGCCATATACGTACCTGTCGCTGACTTCGAGGCCGATCCTGGCACACCCCGCTTTGCTACAGGCCCGCAGGCCACACCCCCCTCCACACAGCGCATCAGGAAGTGACTGTCAGAAAGCGGCTTGGGGATGATCTGTAAAACATCATCTATGCAACATTTTGACCAAAGAACCACCATTACATGTCACGTAGATCATAAGGAAGTGTTTTAAATTTAGAAAAAAATATATAATACGACTCCTTTACTGTGCCCTATAATCGTGCCCCTGGTATATGAAAAAACACCAAAAATAGACTATTCATCGGCAGTGCACCTTATAATCCGGTGCGCCCTATGGTCTGGAAAATACGGTAATGTAGCATGTTTAGCTATTTATCATCCTCCAGTGATGATGCTACTTGTGAGAAACATAGATGTTACATGCCGCACTGGAAGTGAGGATTACGGATTTAAGAGTGGCTGCACTGTCACTGTCAAATTTGCAGACACGATACAGTAGGAAGGGGATTCATATGGCCCCATTCGTCGCAGTTTACCTGACACATGATGGTGACGAATTTGGGGCATGCACTCTCCCCCCACCCCCTGCCTCCCCCACCTCTCATACAAAATCCACCCAGGACCAATGAATCCCTTCCCTACTGTAGAAAGTGTCATCAACATGCATTATCACGATTAACGACAGGATTAAAAGCTCTATCGTCGGCCAAATTGATATCATTTATACCTTGTATCGTTTATATTGCTAATGCTGACTGAGGTAATAAGATACAGCGCAATTTTGTAGGACCCCAAAAGTAGAACAGGATGTCTGGACTGATTGTAGGTTAGGCGTCCCTTGAGAAAAGTCCTTTGCTCGCTATCCGGGTGTTTCATTATCGCCGGTAGACGCAATGAAGTGCTTCCTACCCTCGCCTCAATGTACTGCACGCTCCCAGTTGGCCGTAAACTCGACCATTTGATGAGCTAAGTTTGGACACAAGAGGTCCTAATGGCCGCGTTAAAGAGGAGAACGGGCAGAATGATGGCGGCACATTTGTCACTTTAATCACCTGCTTCATTATTCAGTGCACGGCCGCCACCTGCTCATACATGAAGGCTGTCAGTGGGATCTGAAGGGGAGTAGTTGGAGGAAGGAGCTGGAGGAGATTTAACTCTTTATTTTTGAACAGGGAATAAACGACATTGATGGCATCCGTTTTGGTCTGATTCATCTTCCGAGATGAGGTCACTTTTTTTGTGGGCGGTTGCGTCATTCGGATAAAAATCCTGAGGAAGGATTTCAAGAGAGGTCTGTGGATGTGGCTACTTGGCAAACCTTTATATAGATTTCATCGTGGCCCAAGTTGGGCCTGAAACTGGATTATTTCTACAAGGACAGTTCATTTGGGTTCAGGTGTGCAGTAGATTGGCCACTCTGTCAGCTTTGATGTGTTTGCTCCGACTTTTTACTTTCACAAATGTGTTTCTCATTTTCTAGGTAAGAGTTTTCAGATGTCATTTTGCGGCCCCCACCTTAATATGAAAGTTTAATGTTAGTGCGGCCCGCGAGTTTTATGCGAATGCCGCTTGACAGCGTTGTGTGCGGAGCTGAAGTAATCTACCTATCATGGTGTGGTATATGGCTCTCGAGGGCCAAACATTGACGTCACTTACCACCCCCTCCCCGCAGTTGGCTCCAGACAGAGACAATTTTTGTTATTTGGGTCCAAAAAGGCTCTTTCAACGTTCTGGGTTGCCTACCCCTGCATTAGTGGAAAAGCGGCAAAGGAGTGAAAGCGACAGAGACGTTGCCATGGAGACGAGGGTAATTCTTACATGCCTGGCTGCAGTCACACCGCGACACCTGTCCGTCAGTAATAACAGTCCCTTGATAACCCGGACCAATTAAAACCGTTATTTTTTGTTTGTTTGTTTAATTTGCATTGCCTCACACGATGAACACGACATATATTTCTATATGACGCCGGATAACACTCCAGGAGCCGTCACTTTTTTTGCGCTCCCTATCCCGCCGAATTTCGTGTTGCTGAAGGGAGGAAATAGCATTATTCTCCGTGTGTCGGCTAAATACAAATATATTCCACAACCCCAAACATTTATTTTTCAAAGCCTGCAGTCAAGAGAAAGGTTAGTGATGAGCAAAGACAATTCCAGGAAAAGTGGGGGATGCAATATTTCTTTGTTGAGCACAGCGGCACCCCGACGTGTCTTATTTGCACAGATGAAGTTGCAGTGCACAAGAGATACAATTTGAAACGTCATTATACAACTAGACATCAATCAATCAATGTTTACTTATATAGCCCTAAATCACTAGTGTCTCAAAAGGCTGCACAAACTACAACACAAACCACTACGACATCCTCGGTAGGCCCACATAAGGGCAAGGAAAACTCCCACCCAGTGGGACGTCGGTGACAATGATGACTATGAGAACCTCGGAGGGGACGAAAGCAATGGATGTCGAGCGGGTCTAACATGATACTGTGAAAGTTCAATCCATAATGGATCCAACACAGCCGCGAGAGTCCAGGAGTATCCCAAATGTTTTTGGAAGAAATATTTTCTCGCGGCCCAGCCTCACTTAGACTCTACGTCCAGTGGCCCCCAGGTCAATTGAGTTTGAGACCCCTGTTCTAGATAAAAGGGCTCTCACTCGCAACTTTTTTTTGGCCCCAAGGTAACTTATTTTGTAGTCAAACTCGATAAAATAACAAAACATAGACACAGTAACCAAAATTTGGGATTTTTTTTGTCTAGGTACTCAATTCTTCAGAATAATACAAAATCTCCCAGGGACACCATTTTCACGATTTCCACCCGGACAACAATATTGGTACACCATTCTTCAGACGGTTGTATTGATATGAATGAATCTAAATTAGAGATGTCCGATAATGGCTTTCTTGCCGATATCCGATATTCCGATATTGTCCAACTCTTAATTACCGATACAGATATCAACCGATACCGATATATACAGTCGTGGAATTAACACATTGCCTACATTATGCCTAATTCTGTTGTGTGACAAGGTTTTCCTAAATAAATCAACTCAAGTTATGGAAAAAAATGTCAACATGGCACTGCCACATTTATTATTGAAGTCACAAAGTGCATTACTTTTTTTAACATGCCTCAAAAGAGCAGCTTGGAATTCGGGACATGCTCTCCCTGAGAGAGCATGAGGAGGTTGAGGTGGGCGGGGTTGGGGGGGTGGGGTTGAGCTTCTACCGCTTATTCCCTTTGGGGTCACGGGGGGCACTGATGCCTATCGGATAATTTCCGATATTACATTTAAAAGCATTTATCGGCTGATAATATGGGCAGTCCGATATTATCGGACATACCCAATCTAAATGTTCCAAGTTTTCATGTGTTGTGCTTTGTAGAATGACAGCCGGAGCACTAGATAGTTCGAAATGTCTGGGACCTCCACTGACAAGTAATTCTTGAGATTGCTTCCACAAATATCGTATCTGCTTTTAGCGGAAAGATCTGGGCCCTTTGCATAATCAGATAGTTTGCACTCTGTTTGCTGCATAGTAGCCATGTTGGTTTGATTCACAACCACTTCTATTAAAAAAGTCAGAAAAAATCAGAAAAAGTCACTTGACTGAAAACTATACTGATATTAATCCTGTACAATACCAGCATGAATCATAGTAGATAGTCTTATTTTGAGTTGTGAGAATGTTAGAAAAGGCTTGATTAAGGGAAAATTACTCAGAGAATAACAATAGGTATGAAAGACTAACTTAATAACAGATCATTACTTTTAAAGTAGTCATGATTTTTATTTATTTTATTTCTTTATTATTACATCAACATAAAAAACACAAGATACACTTACAGTTAGTGCACCAACCCAATACTCCCGCCCACTCTCCACCCCCATTTTCACTCATTCACAGATTATTCACACAAAAGGGTTGTAGGAACGGCGTGGCGCGTTTGGAAGAGTGGCTGTGCCAGTAACCTGAGGGTTCCTGGTTCGATCCTCACCTTCTACCAACCTCGTCAAGTCCGTTGTATCCATGAGCAAGATACTTCACCCTTGCTCCTGATGGGTCCTGGTTAGGGCCAGCTAGTGTGAATGTGTTTGTGAGTGTGTGTGTGAATGTGGAAATAGTGTCAAAGTGCTTTGAGTACCTTGAAGGTAGAAAAGCGCGATACAAGTATAACCCATTTACCATTTATTAATATTCTGGTTCCTACAATATATATCAATGCAGTCTGCAAGGGATACAGTCCGTGAAGCACACATGATTGTGTGTGCTGCTGGTCCACTAACAGTACTAACTTTTAACAGTTGATTTCACTCATTTTCATTAATTACACGTTTTTTATGTAACTGTTTTTTATTTTATTTTAGCTTCCTTTTTGTTGAAGAATGTTTTTGTATTGTTTTGTTAGTTTTTTTAAATAAAGAACATTATCTTCACCAGACCAGGTTCTCAATGAAATTAGATTGTTTAAAGGGTTCTTAAAACCAGGTGTAGTCCAGATTATGTCCAGGTCAGGCTCAGCAACACACCTTCGTTATACAAAAGACTATAAAAATGGGACCCATTACATCCCTTCTTGGCACTCAGCATCAAGGGCCGTATTTGGGGGTTAAATGATTCCTGGGCCACCACTGCTGCTCACTGCTCCCCTCACCTCCCAGGGGGTGATCAAGGGTGATGGGTCAAATGCAGATAATAATTTCGCCACATCTAGTGTGTGTGTGACATTAATGGGTACTTTAACTTTTAACTTTAACGATGTACACTCAAATTAGGGAACACAGCAACAGATTGCATATAATCTATTTACACAATTTAATTTTCACAAAAAGCATTTGAGGACTTCCAATCTATTTTTTATGTTTTTTTGGCATGATTATCGGTTTCAACCACATAACTTTCTAAAGTAAAAAAATGCTGAATAAATGTTTTAAAGAAAGTAATACTAAGTGAATATGTATTTTTGGCCTTAAAAATAAACCTTTTACCAAGTACTACAATTACATCGACTAAATCATGACTGTCAATGAGCTCTCTTAACCCACACCAAACTTCATAATTAAACCAATCCTTAAACGCATTTTTTCAACTTCCTCCCAAAACGAAGACACAATATGACAATACGAAAACAAATGCAGGGTGGATTCAGAGAGTCATAATACGTTTTTTGGCGAAATGGTCGAGTTTAGAAACGGCTTAATCTTGTGAAATTACTCGGAGAACAATGGCAGGTGTAAAAAACACTAACCTATTTATTGTTAACCGCCTGGAATGGACATACTGTCATGAGGTGGGGGTTTTTGCAGCTTACTGCGGGTTTTGTTCTCCCGGGATGCAAACAGACTATTCCGGACCAGGCGTGAAGGTAGGAACATATTTAATTATTCACTATCAAAATGGGTACAAACAAAAAGGCACACAAGACGAAGGCAAAACTATGGACAAGAAACTTGCTAACTGTGGCATGAAAAAAAACAACTTACTTAGCATAGCATGAAGCGAACAATCCCTTGAAGACAAGCATAAACCTGTGGCATGAAACAATCAACACAGAGCAAGAATCTATGGCACGAACAGAGTAGATACAAAGTAGCCTGAACTAATCATGAAAGGAGCAGCATGAAATATGGCATGAAAACTAGCAATGTCGCCAGACCGACTGACTGGCCAGGGCGGTTTAAATAGTCTCTTGATCGGAAACAGGTGCGCATCCCAAACACCAGAGGCAGGTGAAAATCATAAGTTGCCATGGTAACTAAAACAAAAAAGGGTGCACAAAAACAGGAACTAGTGGAGTCTAAAACTAACAGAACGTAACAAAAACATGATCTGGACCACGGATCATGACATACACGTTCTGTACACTGCAAAAACTGAAATCTAAGTAAGATGAAATATCTCATATAAGGCTGATATTTGCCTGTTTTCTGTCTGATAAGATCATTCTTCTCACTGAGCAGATTTTATGTGTTTTACTTGTTTTAAGGGTTATGGTCCTAAATGATCTCAGTAAGCTATTAAAGCTTGTAGCTGAGATGTTATGACCTATATTGAGTAAAACTTGCTTGAAACTAGAATATCAAGTGTTGCAAAGCTGTGTTATTAACACTCACAAGTTTAAAACTATTTTTTTACAGTAATCATTTCTTACTTTAAGCAGGAAAAAAAATCATGATGCCGAGCGCATGTCATTATGTCAAAATAATGGCAATAGTATTCACTTAATTTAAGAATGTTTTTCAACATATTGAGCAAAAAGGTCTAATTTTTTCAACCAAGAAAAGTGTACTTGTTATTAGTGAGAATATACTTATTTTCAGGTATTTTGGGGTTCATTGAGATTAGCTAATTTTACTTGTTTTGTAAAGTCTTGACAAGACGAATTTTCTTGATCTATTGCCAGATAATTTTGCTCATTTCAAATAAAATACCCCTCATTTTTGTATTTTTTTTTTGTTGTTTTTGAACATTGACTTTTGGTTGAAGTGGCTGTGATGAGGTGACGACTTGTCCAGGGTGTACGCCGCCTTCCGCCCGATTGTAGCTGAGATAGGCACCAGCGACCCCCAAAAAGGGACAAGCGGGAGAAAATGGATGGATGGATGGGTTGAAGTGGAGTGCTCATTTTGTTTTTGGTGACACCTAGTGGCCACAATATGTCATTAAATTAAGTTCATGGCGCATTAAGTTCAATGATGCTGACACATTTGTTACTGGATGCTTTTTAATACATTTCTATACTGAAGATAATGTTTTGATAGTTTAGTGTTGTAGATGAGTGGTCCCCAACCTTTTTGTACCCGCGGACCGGTCAACGCTTAGTAATATGTCCCGCGGCCCGGGGGGGTGGATCCTTTTTTTTTTTTTTTCTCTTTGTCATGAAAAAGGGATGTTTTTGTGGTTGGTGCACTAATTGTAAGTGTATATTGTGTTTTTTATGTTGATTTAATAAAAATAATGTATTTTATTTATTTTTCTTTTTTTAAAATAAAAACGAATAAAAAATTATTCTGCTACCCGGTACCAATCGGGCCGCGGCCCGGTGGTTGGGGACCACTGTTGTAGACTGCAATGTTGTTCAATTAAGACACGTATTATCTACTGTATGGTTGGCTTGTATATTTGACTCCGGAGAAAAACAAAAAAACCGTTACGAGTTTTCCGGAGAGTATTTCCAGCCACCAGTTATGAGCCGTCCAGGTAGCAAGAATCAGAGCAACGCCAATACATGAACAACAGTACGGCATTTTCTTTCTACTTGACCCCGACACTGGTGTGGTTGTGCTCACGTTGTGACGGATGAGCGGACATGTAGGGGAACTTTCCTGCTCTTTTATACATCAGCCATAAAAAAAAACAAAAAAACAAGCATGACGATGGAAGTATATGGAGTGGAGTAAAAAAAAATGACACGCAACAATAGCATCCACTGTCAGACAACGCCACCTCTGTGGATGTTAAAAGCTTTAAGAGCTGATGCCTCGCTGACACTCGCAGCCTCGGGATGTCACACATGCTTGACGACTTGAGAGCGGGCTTCTGTTTTCTTTTTATTTATTTATTTTTTTTAAAACTCCATACGTGGGCGCCGCACGTCTCCGGGCGGCAAAAGTGACATTTGAGGGGCACTTTACAGAAGCCGGCGTTTGCCTGAAGAGGAGCCTGTATCACCTAAAGAGCCTTTGTCAGTCATCGGAAAGCTGTCACCTTTTCCGGGGGGCCCATACGGTAAGGGGGGGGGGGGGGGGGGGGGGGGCTGACAGCTTGGAATTAATGAGAGGTGCATGACAGCACACCTCACTGCAGCTCTTGTGGACATCCTTTGTCTCAGGAGGACGGAGCCACTTCCTTAGGATGCAGGAGGAGTGATGGATCAGACATGGAGGTGGTCTCTGCTTTGATGTGGAGGACCTAATGAGAAGCGCCAATAAACACCTGTGTGTGTGTGTGTGTGTGTGTGTGTGTGTGTGTGTGTGTGTGTGTGTGTGTGTGTGTGTGTGTGTGTGTGTGCGTGCGTGCGTGCGTGCGTGTGTGCGTGCGTGCGTGCGTGCATGCAGGCCTTTAGCCAGGGACACCCTGTTCGAGAGAAAAGACGTCTCTCCGGTGTGTAATAATCTGTGCCGTGTCCAAGTTGCACCGGACTCCCGTCAATGTTGCGGCAAGAAGACGAAGAAAGTGAGAGAGGAGGACAGGGACAGCTGCTGTGACATTACCACTCTGTCAGGGTTTGTTTGTGTCTTTACACTGATTTTTAAAGATGTGTAGACCTTTTTTCGTGAATAAACGGCGTTGACACAGAGCAGGACGACTGGTGTTGTCATTGAAGGTGACGTCATTTTAGTAACGGAAGCGGGATGATGTCATGGTCAAGTTAAAGTACCACTGATAGTCACACAGACACTAGGTGTGGTGAAATTTGTCCTCTGCATTTGACCCATCCCCTTGTTCCACCCCCTGAGAGGTGAGGGGAGCAGTGAGTAGCAGCGGTGGCCGTGCCCAGGAATAATTTTTGGTGATTTAACCCCCAATTCCAACCCTTGATGCTGAGTGCGAAGCAGGGAGGTAATGGGTCCCATTTTTATAGTCTTCGGTATGAACTCACGACCTACCGATCTCAGGGCGGACACACACAAGTTACAGGATCAAATGGCATTTGTGGAGCCCCCTGTAGGTTCAGGCATGCGAAATTTCTGCAAAAAACGCGGAAATCTTTGTTTTTAAACATTAATTTGCGCGTCGAAATATCACCCATGAGTTTTTTAATGAAGCATCAACAAAAATACAATCTAAATTAGTTTAAAGCTCTCCTCAGCCACAGTTACTTGCTGTTCCTCTTTCCCCAAACACTGCACTGAGTTGCACGACAAGCTAACATGGAAAACAGCTGCTGGGTCTCTGCCACACCAGAGTCCGTTTGGAGAGACTGGAGGATATGCGGATGAAGAGACAGAGCTGAGCGCCGGGGCGGACAAGCTGCACAGTGTCTTGGCTGAATGAGCAGGTATCGGACACCTCGATGTCCTTGGATGTATCCTCGCTCATCCATGTGGACTGGACACTGGCCAAAAGTTGGTGGGCGGCAGAGGGTGGAGTCGGCTCTCTTGGTTGCTTTGTTGGGTCTGCTCCTGTTCATGTCCCTGTCCCCTCGCCACCTGTTTCTCACCTTTTTTGTAAGGAGGGCCAGAAGTTGGTGGTCCTGTCAGCGATCCTGTTCTGTCTCCCTGTAATGTTTGTCTGACCTTGAATGGGATTGTGCTGAAAATCTTAATTTCCTCTCGGGGATTATTAAAGTATTTCTGATTCTGATTCTGATTAGCAGTCAAGTAAACAGCCGTTGACGTCTGATAGCGAACAGAGGCGACAACAAGTAAGTTAGATAAATTATTAGCTAACTAGCAAGCTTGTTTCAGCACTCCCAAATAAAAAGAAGAAAACGTTAAGACCGTTGTTGAGAGAACCGAGAAAAGCTTGCCAGTTAGCTAACCATCGAGCTCGCATCCCTGTCGCCTCCGTTTGCTCTCTGGCCCACAACCTTGACGGCTGTCTACTTTGCTACCACTCATTTTTGGATGATTACAATCTGAACACTGTTAGTTCCAAACCAGTTGTAGTTCTACGGCAGGAGCGTCAAACTTGTTTTCATGGAGGGCCACATTGCAGTCATGGCTGCCCTCAGAGGGCCACTTGTAATAGTGAATGTAAGAATGTAATCGATTCATTATATTATTGATTATGCATTTGGTTATTTTATTTTTGTACGTACAAATTGATCAATAACTTGCTTTGTAATCGTAAGTCAAGGAGACAAGCAGATATCAAATCCATCCATTTTCTACAGCTTATTCCCTTTGGGGTCAGGGGGGGGGGGGGGGGGGTCGCTGGTGCCTATCTCAGCAACAGTCGGGCAGAAGGCGGCGTACACCCTGGACAAGTCGCCACCTCATCGCAGAGGCCAACACAGATAGACAGACAACATTCACACTCACATTCACACACTAGGGCCAATTTAGTGTTGCCAATCAACCTATCCCCAGGTGCATGTCTTTGGAAGTGGGAGGAAGCCGGAGTACCCGGAGGGAACCCACGCATTCACGGGGAGAACATGCAAACTCCACACAGAAAGATCCCGAGCCCGATATTGAACCCAGGACTACTCAGGACCTTCGTATTGTGAGGCAGTCGCACTAACCCTTGCTCCACCGTGCTGCCCAGATATCTAAGTAGTCATTGTTATTTTTAAAACTATCATACGGTATATTTAAATTAGGGGTGCTAAAAAAATGTTCTTTATCATATTGGAATTCAAATTTTTTTTAGTAATTTTCCAAATATGAAATTTTTGGGGGGATTAATTAATTTAAAAAATAACACTTTTTCAGGCCATCTCTATGCTTACTTGGTGCACGTATGTGTCATACGTCAGCAACCAAAAGGTTTTGTTAAGGCGTTGTTATTATTATACCAAATAATACATTGCAAAAATCAGTTTGAATGGAGAATCGTGTGGAATTGAGTATCGATTATGAATCAAATCTTCACCCCAAGAATCGGAATCGAAAGGCAAGGAACCCAAAGATTCACACCAATAACAATTGAATATTTGTACATATATCAAAGTTTGAAACATATGAAATTTCATGTATTACATCCATATTTTTCTGTCAAAATAGAAACAATGAATACATTTATTAAGACGGATGAAGTATCCCATATTATTCCTCGGCTTTCGCGGGCCACTTTCAATGATGCGTCTAGCCCCTGGGCCTTGAGTTTGACACGGGTTCTAGAGCAGTGGTTGTCAAACTTTTTACAGTGATGTACCCCCTGGGAATATTTTTTTAATTCAAGTACCCCCTAATCAGAGTAAATCATTTTTGGTTGAAAAAAAGAGGTAAAGAAGTAAAATACAGCACTATGTCATCAGTTTCTGATTTATTAAATTGTGTAATAGTGCAAAAATATTGCTCATTTGTAGTGTAAAAGTGCAAAAATATTGCTCATTTGTAGTGGTCTTTCTTGTACTATTTGGAAAAAAAGATATAAAAATAACTAAAAACTTGTTGAAAAATAAACAAGTGATTCAATTATAGATAAAGATTTCTACACATAGAAGTAATCATCAACTTAAAGTGCCCTCTTTGGGGATTGTAATAGAGATCCATCCGGATTCATCAACTTCATTCTAAACATTTCTTTACAAAAACATAAATCTTTAACATCAATATTTATGGAACATGTCCACAAAAAATCTAGCTGTCAACACTGAATATTGCATTGTTGCATTTCCTTTCACAGTTTATGAACTTGCATTGATATTTTATTGAAGTATTATTCAATAAATATATTTATAAAGGATTTTTGAATTGTTGCTATTTTTAGAATATTTAAAAAAAAATCTCACATACCCCTTGGCATACCTTTAAGTACCCCCAGGGGTACGCGTACCCCCATTTGAAAACGACTATTCTAGAGTATTTATTAGAATCAAGCGAGAAGGTATATTTTTGACATGACAGATGTAAACGGAGGTCACAATTACCCAATGGGGTGTGGCGTGGCAAAAGTATAGAGTTGCCAAGTCGGAAATGTTTTCTGAGGTCCTTGCATGCATGTTATATAATTTGCATTACATTTTGAAATATAATAATAATATTAGAAAATTATCTAATAAAAAAAACTATACATTCTGTGGTACATTACATGGGACATGTAAGTGTCAAAAAGACGGCTAAAAGAGGTTGGTAGTTAATGTACTTCCCCAGGCTTCGCTACACATCTTAAAACAAAGTAGCAACTAAAAGTCAGGAGTTGAAAGATTAATCCTTTTGTTTTTCTTCAGCAAACACACTAAGCTGGCATGAAGGACGCTGGTGAGAATGTTAGCAAGTTAAGTGTGTGTGTGTGTGCGTGTGTGTGTGTGTGTGTGTGTGTGTGTGTGTTTGCTTGATTTAAATAACTGACTGTGAGGATCTAAAATGTTAAAAAAAAAACAAAAAAAACTGCCATCAGCGAGTGAGTTTATCTGCTTGGCACCTGCTACTGGAACATTCCTGATGAAGCAAAGGTTGTCTTCATTAAGCGCATTAATATTCATGACACATGCTAATTCTGACACAGAAAAGGTCTTGGTAACCTTTTCGCGTGTGAGGATTTTTTTTTTTTTCTCTCTTAACTTCTCAAGGAAATTACAGTCCGGCAATGACTTAATTAATGCTCGCTTTCTTGGCGGCGGTTTGAGGGGACTGTCAGTTTGCTGCAGCGCTTGGCTGTCAGGCACGCCGAGGGCTCCACCAAGGAAGGATTGAAGGAGAGGAAACGACAAGGAGAGGAGTAAGAAGAGGAGGAGGGGGGATAAAAAGAGACAGATGAAGTCAACATGCGCTTGTCTTTTGCAGATAGAAAAAACTTGGTAAAAGGTTTGATTCTGCATTTCATTTTGTATATATATTTTAGCAAAAAAAAAAAAAAAGTTTTTGAAACATATACATTTTCTGCCATTTTCTGGTTTTGTCAGCATGCCCAATGAGGTTTTGTGATATCTCCCAGAACTCCAGGAGAAGTATTGTTTTGTTGAAGCAAGATAGTTTTTAAAAATGTTTTGAGTAAGTTTCCCCCTTTACTGTATTTAAGCGAAAAAAAAAGTGGCTTAAAAAATATATATTTTCAGGTTTTGTCGGGAGTTCTGGCGAGATTTTGAGATGTCTCGCATAACTCCAGAACCAGTATTGTTCCGTTGAAGCAAAAAAGTTTTTAATTTTTTGGGGGGGATTAGAGTCCCCTTTAAGACATTTTAACGAACATTTTTGGGGGAAAAATATACATTTTCTGCCATTTTCGGGTTTTGATGAGGTTTTGAGACGTCTCCCAAAACTCCAGAACAAGTATTGTTCCGTTGTAGCGAGACAGTTATGATATATGATAATTTAGCAAAAAAATGTTTTGAAAAATATAAATTTTATGCCATTTTTGGTTTTGTCAGCATGCCCAATGAGGTTTTGTGACGTCTCCCACAACTCCAGGAGGAGTTTTGTTTTAATGAAGCAAGAGGGTTTTTAAAAATATTTTGAATAAGGGTCCCCCTTTACTTTATTTAAGTGAAAAAAAGTGACTAAAAAATATAAATTTTCTAACATTTTAGGGTTTTGTCGGGACTTCTGATGAGGTTTTGAGACGTCAACCACAAGAACCAGTATTGGTCTGTTGAAGCAAGACAGGTTTTTTAATTTTATTTTGGGGATTAGAGTCCCCCTTAAGACATTTTAGCGAAAACATTTTGGGGAAAAATATACATTTTCTGCCATTTTCAGGTTTTGATGAGGTTTTGAGACGTCTCCCAAAACTCCAGAACCAGTATTGTTCCGTTGTAGCGAGACAGTTATGATATATCATATTTTAGAAAAAAAATGCTTTGAAAAATATAAATTTTATGCCATTTTCTGGTTTTGTCAGCATGCCCAATGAGGTTTTGAGACGTCTCCCACAACTCCAGGAGGTGTTTTGTTTTAATGAAGCAAGAGGGTTTTTAAAAATATTTTGAGTAAGGGTCCCCCGTTACTTTATTTAAGTGAAAAAAAGTGACTAAAAAATATAAATTTTCTAACATTTTAGGGTTTTGTCGGGACTTCTGATGAGGTTTTGAGACATCAACCACAAGAACCAGTATTGGTCTGTTGAAGCAAGACAGGTTTTTTAATTTTATTTTGGGGATTAGAGTCCCCCTTAAGACATTTTAGCGAACATATTTTTGGGAAAAATATACATTTTCTGCCATTTTCAGGTTTTGATGAGGTTTTGAGACGTCTCCCAAAACTCCAGAACCAGTATTGTTCCGTTGTAGCGAGACAGTTATGATATATGATATTTTAGCAAAAAAAACATGTTTTGGAAAAATATAAATTTTCTGCCCTTTTCTGGTTTTGTCGGGATGCCCAATGAGGTTTTGTGACATCTCCTATAAATCCAAGAGGAGTATTGTTTTATTGAAGCAAGATAGTTTTTAAAAATATTTGTGTCAGTGTCCCCCTTTACTGTATTTAAGCGGAAAAAAAAGTGGCTAAAAAATATACATTTTCTGCCATTTTCAGGTTTTGTCGGGACTTCTGATGAGGTTTTGAGACGTCACCCACAAGAACCAGTATTGTTCCGTTGAAGCAAGACAGGTTTTTTTTTATTTTATTTTGGGGGTTAGAGTCCCCCTTATGACATTTTAGCAAAAACATTTTGGGGAAAAATATACATTTTCTGCCATTTTCGGGTTTTGACAGGACTTCTAATGAGGTTTTGAGACGTCTCCCAAAACTCCAGAACCAGTATTGTTCCGTTGTAGCGAGACAGTTATGATATATGATATTTTAGCAAAAAAATATTTAAAAAAATATACATTTTCTGCCATTTTCTGGTTTTGTCAGCATGCCCAATGAGGTTTTGTGACGTCTCCCACAACTCCAGGATGAGTATTGTTTTGTTGAAGCAAGAGAGTTTTTAAAAATGTTTTGAGTAAGGGTCCCCCTTTACTTTATTTAAGTGAAAAAAAGTGACTAAAAAATATAAATTTTCTGCCATTTTCAGGTTTTGTTGGGACTTCTGAACCAGTATCGTTCCGTTGTAGTGAGACAGTTTTTTAATTTTTGGAGTTAGGGTCTACCCCCCATATGATATTTTAGTAAAAAAAAAAAACGTTTTGGAAAAATATAAATTTTATGCCCTTTTCTGGTTTTGTCAGCATGTCCAAATAAGTTTTGTGACATCTCTCACAACTCCAGGAGGAGTATTGTTTTATTGAAGCAAAATAGTTTTTAAAAATGTTTTGAGTAAGGGTCCTCCTTTACTGTATTTAAGCGAAAAAAAATGGCTAAAAAACCTGAAAATTTCTGCCATTTTCAGGTTTTGTCAAGACTTTGTCAAGTGTGGCGGGTCGGGTCGAGGTTTGTTCTCCCGGCATGCAGGACGGACAGCTCTGGACGACAGCATGAGGTAGGAGATGATTATTTAAACATACAAGTACCAAAAAGACAGAATCAAACAAATGAAAAATGTGCCAATCGCACGGAAAGCTAAGGTAAGGACTTAGCACAGAATCAGGAACAGGAATACACCAAAGAGACAGTTGCATCCTGCAAAACAATAAAGCCACACCGACTTTGGTGAGCTACGTGAATAAATAGCTGATTAGTGCTCAACAGCAGGTGAACATGCCGAGCACTAATCAGAGGCAGGTGAAACCACATAGCACCCATGGTAACCAAAATAAACACCCAAAGTACACAAAACAGGACCTAAGAGAGTCCTAAACTAACAGAACATAACTAAACAAAACCTGATCCGGACCACGGATCATGACAGACTTCTGATGAGGTTTTGAGACGTCTCGCACAACTCCAGAACCAGTATTGTTTGTTGAAGCAAGACAGTTTTTTTAATTTATCGGGTTAGTCCCCCTTATGACATTTTGGCAAAAACATTTTTGGGAAAAATATACATTTTCTGCCATTTTTGGGTTTTGTCGGGATTCCCAATGAGGTTTTGGGATGTCTCCCACAACTGCAGGACCAGTATAGTGCCGTTGAAGCAAGACAGTTTTATATTTTATTCTTTGGGTACCCTTACGACTACTCTGAGCCCATTTAAATAGGGCTTGTGTGATGCAGTCATTAGACTCGGTTACAGACACGACAATGGGAAAGTCAAAGGAACTCAGCACAGATCTGAAAAAACTAATCATTGAATTGATCAAGTCAGGAAAGTCACTTGGAGCCATTTCAAAGCATCTTAAGGTCTCAAGAGCGACTGTGCAGAAAAAGTATAAAGTGCATGACACAGTTTTGTCACTGCCACGATCAGGAAGAAAATGCCAGCTATTACCTGCTGCTCAGAGAAAGTCGGTCAGGATGATCGAGAGTCGACCGAGAACCACCAAAAAGTAGGTCTGCAATTAATTTTAAGCTGCTGGAACACAGGTGTCAGTGTCCACAGTCAAGCGTGTTTTGCATCGCCATGAGAAGGGGAACAATTGTGGGATCACACTCACCTTTCCTGGTAAGGTCTGTTCAGCTGTACTGGGGAAAAGCCTATGCCAGATAGTCGAACCTTGGATACAAGAGGAGCAGTGTGGTTTTCGTCCGCATTGCCGGCAGTAAGTCGGACCTGTTTTTAGGATCTTCAGCTCTCACTGGATCGGTTCACAGCCAAATGTGAAGCCACTAGGATGAGAATCAACACCTCCAAGTCTGAGTCCCTGGTTCTCACCCAGAAAAGGGCGGAGTGCCATCTCCAGGTTGGGGATGTGATCTTGCCCAAAGTGGAGGAGTTCAAGTAACTCAGAGTCTTGATCACGTGTGAGGAAAGAGTGGATCGTAAGATCGACAGGCGGATCGGTGGGGCTTCTTCAGTAATGGGAACACTGTATCAATCTGTTGTAATAAAGAAGGAGCTGAGCCAAAAGGCAAAGCTCTCCAATTACTGGTCAAATCTACATTCCCATCCTCACCTATGGTCATGAGCTTAGGATTATGACCGAAAGGACGAGATCACGGGTACAACCGGCCTGAATGAGTTTCCTGCGCCGGGTGGCAGGGCTTTCCCTTAGAGATGGGGTGAGAAGCTCTGTCATCCGGGAGGAGCTCAAAGTAAAGCCGCTGCTCCTCCACATCGAGAGGAGCCAGATGAGATGGTTAGAGTGTCTGGTCAGGATGCCATCGGTACGGCTCCCTTGGGAGGTGTTTAGGGCACGTCCGACTGGTAGGAGGTGACGGGAAAGTTGTACTTAATACAATTATTATATGGGGTTTTCCTTCACCTTTTTTTTCTTTTAGTATGTCAAATTCATAAACAGATCCACTGCATTTGGATTGGCTGCAATTGAATGAATGTATTTGGAAAAAAAAGTGACCAAAAATTTAATAAACAGTAATTTTAAATGAATGACCAAAACTAATACAAGAAAAAACATACTTTACATAAAAACATACAACATAAATGACCAAAAATAATAAAAACGTATACATGATTCTAAATTACAAAAAAGATACAGAAATATACATAATTGTAAATAACCAAATTATTCTTAAAAATAACATTTACCATCGTAAATTAATGACCCAAAAATGATAACAAAATTAATGAGAATTGTAAATTCATGACCAAAATAATATACGAAAACACAGTTGAAAAATAATGACCAAATATAATACATTGATAAACATAGTTGAAAATCAACAGAAATTATATAAAAATAAAACTAACTAATGGTAAGTTACTGACCAAAAATAAATGATCTTCATTGTTAATCAATGACCCCAAACTGCTAACAAAATTAAATGTTATCGTAAATGAATGTCCAAAAATAATACAAAATAATTGCAACATATCTAAAATAATATAAAAATAAACATACCAATAGTAAGGTACCAAGGAAGCTCAAAAACCCATCCACATCAAAATCACAATATCTTTTTTAAATCAATGTATAATTTTCAAAAATCTTTGTTTCTTCTTTTTAAATAATTTATTTTTAAAGAGAAGTCTTTAGTGGTGCCCAAAATAAACAATGGTAAGTTACTGATCAACAATAATACTACTACTAATAATATTATAATTTTAAATTATGATAACAACGATAAACATAATCGAAAAATACCAAAATACAACACTACCAAAAATAATACAAAAATCTACATAATTGTAAACTACCAAAAACTATATAAGAATGATCTAACTCTTCAGAAGTTACTGAGGAAAAAATAAAATAAAATACAATGATCATTGTAAATCAATGACAGAAAATAATAACACAATGAAAGTAATTATAAATTAATAACACGAAAAAATTATTTAAAAAGCATATGTAATGACCTACAAATGTAAAAAAAAAAATGGTTTCAAATGCTGCAAAATTACCAAACGCCAAGAGTCATATGAAATACAATGCAATTTATTCTTTTTGAATTTTTTTATGTATAACGTACTTAAGCACAAAATTATGCTTAAGGTGGATAACCCCCTCATTAAAGAAAAACTGCACTTTTTGGGGAATTTTGCTATTTTTCACAATCATTATGAAAGACATGACGACCAATGGATTTGTAAATATATTTTATGCATTCTAAATATTAAATTAACTCGATCAAAAGTCTGCTTAAAATTGATAATGGAGCCTATGGGAGCAGTTAATTTATGTCTATAAAGCCCTTAAAAGACATCCAAGCACCTCCATTACGGGTTTATATTAATTATGTAAGTATATATGTAATGTTATAGGCACCAGCTCCCCCCGCGAACCCAAAGGGAATAAGCGGTAGAAAATGGATGGATGGATGGATATGTAATGTTGTAATGGGCACATTTGTAACATTTAATATTTACTTATTTTCATCATTTTAAGCATTAGTTAGTGCATTCATTTCAAAAAGATGTTTTCTTGTTTTTCATCACTGATTTCTGCTCACTGCAGACTTCTTGAGAACCAACAAACATAATACAGCATCACTTACTGTACAATGTCTGCTGTCATTAGGATACCGACTGCTAGGATGTTCATCTATTCACATTTAAATGAAGAATGTCTCATAATCCTCACATTGGAGGAGGGGAACATTAGCTTTTCGTGTCGTTCTCGCCAGTTTCAGGTCTTAAAGGCCTACTGAAACCCACTACTACCGATCACCCAGTCTGAAAGTTTATATATCAATGATGAAATATTAACATTGCAACACATGCCAATACGGCCGGTTTAGTTTACTAAATTGCAATTTTAAATTTCCCGCGATGTTTCTTGTTGAAAACGTCGTGGAATGATGACACGTGCGTGTGACGTCACGGACTGTCAGGAAATATTAGCGCAGCACCACTTGCGGCTAGAAGTCGTCTCTTTTCATCGCGCAATTAAACACTATTTTGGACATCTGTGTTGCTGAATCTTTTGCAATTTGTTCAATAAATATTGGAGAAGTCAAAGTAGAAAGATGGAGTTGGGAAGCTTTAGCCTTTAGCCACACAAACACACGGTGATTCCTTGTTTAAAATTCCGGAGGTGAAGCTTTACTATGGATCAGAGCGGTCAAGCGAACATGGATCCAGACCACTTGTCAACCGGCAGGTTTCGGTGAGAAAATTGTGTTAAAAAGTCGACTCTTACCGGAAATCTGTGGAGTTTGCGCCGTCTTTGTATCTGCCGTGACTTCCATCAGACACTGGCCTCAAGACACCCGTGGACACACCCCTCCGACTATCAGGTACTATTTAATCTCACTAAAACACTAGCAACACAATAGAAAGATAAGGGATTTCCCAGAATTATCCTAGTAAATGTGTCTAAAAACATCTGAATCCATCCAATTGCAATCGCCTTTTTGTTTTTTAACTTCATTTTTTTTCTTCTTTTTTTTATAGTCCGTCACTATCAATATCATCATCCACAAATCTTTCATCCTCGCTCAAATTAATGGGGAAATTGGCGTTTTCTCGGTCTGAATAGCTCTTGCTGCTGGACGCTCCCGTTAAAAACAATCTGAGGACGTGAGGAGCCCTCACCCTTGTGACGTCATCGTCTGCGACTTCCGGTACAGGCAAGGCTTTTTTATCAGCACCAAAAGTTCCGAACTTTATAGTCGATGTTCTCTACTAAATCCTTACAGCAAAAATATGGCAATATCGCGAAATGATCAAGTATGACACATAGAATGGACCTGCTATCCCCGTTTAAATAAGAAAATCTCATTTCAGTAGGCCTTTAAATGGCTGTTAAAGTGTCCCAACTTGTCGGATTATATCCTCAGCCATCTACTTTTCAGGTGAGACACATGATCATGATCAGTAAACTTACAGGGAGCAGGGAAGCAAGGCAACAAAGACCACTCGATGGTGTAAACGAGGAAACGATCAAGTCGCTGCTATAAATAGTTTGTCTGCGTTAGCGCTTATAATAACAATATCACTAATATTTGGTTAATATTCAAGTCACAAAATATAAATGGTATATTTTGGGCACTTTTTGAACGGGTATTTATTAGATTTTATGGATTTAATAGTGGCGCTCCCATTGGATTCGCCATAAGCAAACTTGTATTTACGTTTAATATTTAGAATGCATTTAAAAAAAAATAAAAAATCCATGTTTCTTAAAATTATTGTGAATGATAGGAAAAATTCCCCAAAAAAGGAAATTCCCCTTAAAGTTGGTATAGATCGGGGGTCGGCAACCTGCGGTTTAGCGCCGCCCTAGTGGCTCTCGGGAGCTTTAACAAAAATGTAGGAAAAATGGAAAAAGATGAGGGGGAAAAAAAAAAATGTTTGTGTTAATATGATATCTGTAGGATAAACATGACACAAACGTACCCAATTGTTAAAAAACACACTGATTACATTAAACATGCTTCACTGATTCGAGTATTTGGCGAGCGGCCGTTTTGTCCTACTAATTTTGCCGGTCCTTGAACCCACCGTAGTTCGTTTACATGCATAACTTTCTCTGACTTTCTACAATGTGTGTTATGCCACTTCTTTTTCTGTCTCATTTTGTCCACCAAACTTTTAATGTTGTGGGTGAATGCACAAAGGTGAGTTTTGTTGATGTTATTGACTTGTGTGAAGTGATAATCAGACATATTTGGTCCCTGCATGACTGCAAGCTAATTGATGCTAACATGCTATTTAGGCTAGCTATATGTACTTATTGCATCATTATGCTTCATTTGTAGCTATATTTAAGACTTATTTAGTTTCCTTTAAGTCCTCTTAATTCAATTTATATCAATCAATGTTTACTTATATAGCCCTAAATCACAAGTGTCTCAAAGGGCTGCACAAACCACAACACAAACCACTATGACATCCTCGGTAGGCCCACATAAGGGCAAGGAAAACTCACACCCAGTGGGACGTCGGTGACAATTATGACTATGAGAACCATGGAGAGGACCACATATGTGGGCAACCCCCCCCTCTAGGTGACCGAAAGCAATGGATGTCGAGCTGGTCTAACATGATATTATGAAAGTTCAATCCATAGTGGATCCAACACAGCAGCGAGAGTCCACAGCGGAGCCAGCAGGAAACCATCCCAAGCGGAGGCGGATCAGCAGCGCAGGGATGTCCCCAGTCGATACACAGGCGAGCGGTCCATCCTGGGTCCCGACTCTGGACGAGCGGTCCATCCTGGGTCCCGACTCAGGACAGCCAGTACTTCATCCATGGCCATCGGACCGGACACCCTCCACAAGGGAGAGTGGGACATAGGAGAAAAAGAAAAGAAACGGCAGATCAACTGGTCTAAAAAGGGAGTCTATTTAAAGGCTAGAGTATACAAATGAGTTTTAAGGTGAGACTTAAATGCTTCTCATGACACACTATCTGTATATAATATGGCTTCTAATTTTTTGTGGCTCCAGACGGATTTGTTTTTGTATTTTTGGTCCAATATGGCTCTTTAAACCATTTTGGGTTGCCGACCCCTGGTATAGATGAATTTATAAGAATATCCCTACTGTGTATGTGAGGGCTGTATAAATTGAAAGATAAAAACAAAGGCCAAGGTAAAAGTTAGATGCACAGTTTTGCTTTGGTGGAGGTCTGCCTACTACTGAGTGCCCTTAGAAATTCCGTCATTCCTTTAAATGAACACGTCATTTCACATGAGAACATCTGCGGTCGCGTCTGTATTTGTACTCCTGCTCTCCCCGGCAAGCATCACAGGGCGCAAAGTGTCTTCCAGCGCCGTGAATCACGGCGTGTCCCGCTTCCACATCAGGGGCGGTAAAAAATGTGAACATAAGGAAGCATTTCCTTTATCATGTCCCATAAAAATAGCAATTTGCCCCCCAGCCCTTGTAGCACAATATGGAAGGCGGTGTGTTTGGCTGATAATGTTGAGATGACAGATCGCCTCGCGGTAGGAGCTTTCTCTCCTTCCTGCCGCAATAAATCGCACCACAAGTGAGCGAGGAAGACGAGGAGGGGGAGGACCGAGGCTATTGTGGCGCGCCAACGTTCTCTCACACACTGTAAGGCTGCATTTATACTCGCCATGTGTGCTTTTCTTCAAAGGAGCTCTGGGGCGTTTCCTGTCTAAAAAATGCCATCAAAGTGAGGGGCGGGTCTCGGTCCGCTTGCAAGTGAACCTGGTGCGGTTTGTGTCAAAGGTGACAAACACACGGACCATACCTTACACATACAGTCCTGGTCAAAAGTTTACATACACTTCCGAAGAAGATAAGTCATGAGTTTCTAATAATTTCTACAACTCTTACTTTTGTGTGATAGAGTGATTGGAGCACATACTTGTTGGTCACAAAAAACATTCATGAAGTTTGGTTCTTTTATGAATTTACTATGTGTTTACTGAAAATGTGACCAAATCTGCTGGGTCAAAAGTATACATACAGCAATGTTAATATTTAGTTACATGTCCCTTAGCAAGTTTCACTGCAATAAGGCGCTTTTGGTAGTCATCCACAAGCTTCTGGTTGAGTTTTTGACCACTCCTTTTGACGAAATTGGTGCAGTTCGGCTACATTTGTTGGTTTTCTGACATGGACTTGTTTCTTCAGCATTGTCCAAAGTCAGGCCATTCTAAAACATACATTCTAGCCTGATTTAGCCATTATTTTACCACTTTTCACATGTGTTTGGGGTCATTGTCCTGTTGGAACACCCAAATGCGTCCAAGACCCAACCTCTGGGCTGATGATTTTAGGTTGTCCTGAAGAATTTGGAGGTAATCTTTCTTTTTCATTGTCCCATTTACTCTATGTAAAGCACCAGTTCAATTGGCAGCAAAACATGCCCAGAGCATCATACTACTAAAATAGTGTTCCTAGGATTAAAGGCCTGACCTTTTCTCCTCCAAACTTATTGCTGGGTATTGTGGCCTAACAGCTCAATTTTTTTTTCATCTGACATCACATAGACAAAGATAAGAGCTTCTGGAGGAAAGTTCTATAGTCAAATGAACAACGACTGTATGTAGGATAAAACGTGTGTGTCAGAGAAGTTCCAGGACTGTCCATGTGAGGGACACGGTCCACTGCAGATTGCCAGACGTTTTATAAACAGATCCTGCTGCATTTATAATAATGGATGAAGTGCTGGCTGTCCAGAGTCTGAACCCGGGGTGGACCGCTCGCCTGTGCATTGGTTGGGGACATCTCTGCGCTGCTGACCTGTCTTCGCTTGGGATGGTCTCCTGCTGGAGAGATAGATCCACTATGGACTTGACTTTCACAATATTATGTTAGACCCACTCGACGTCCGTTGCTTTCGGTCTCCCGTAGGGGGGGGGGGGGGGGGGGGGGGGGGCACGTAGGCGGTCCTCTCCAAGGTTTCTCATAGTCATTCACATGACGTCCCACTGGGGTGAGTTTTTTCTTGCCCTTTTGTGGGCTCTGTACCACGGATGTCGTTGTGGCTTGTGCAGCCCTTTGAGACCCTCATGATTTAGGGCTATATAAATAAAGATTGATTGATTGATTGAATAATAATAATAATAATAATGATGGATTAGATCTGTATGGCGCTTTTCTATCAAGTAGATACTCAAAGCGCTCACAGAGAAGTGAGAACCGGTGGGAAGAGGCGAGAGTTGTGGCAGGACACTTAAGGCTGCTTCGCAATGACGACCCAAGCTCAGAGGGGTCATCAGGAGGACCTGTTTTGAAAATGCGGACCGAATAAAGATGGCAGAGGATCCCACAAGAATCCTTCCGGCAGTGCATAAAGGCTAAGAAAAGTGTGGGGCATCATTTCAAGAGGAAAAACTTGCAGTTTTGGTTGTGACGACGGTTTTGGAACTTTTCTAACACTACGTTTTTTATGTTATTGACCGCGTATATCGGGCATGCGAAATGTCCGCGAAAACGCAGAAATCTCCTTTCTTAAAGGCCTACTGAAACCCACTACTACCGACCACGCAGTCTGATAGTTTATATATCAATGATGAAATATTAACCTTGAAACACATGCCAATACGGCCTTTTTAGTTTACTAACTTGCAATTTTAAATTTACCGCAAAGTGTCGTGTTGAAAACGTCGCAGTATGATGACGCGTGCGTTTCACGTCACCGGTTGTAGCGGACATTCTTTTCCAGCTCGATCCAAGCTGTAAGTAGTCTGCTTTAATCGCATAATTTCACAGTATTCTGGACATCTGTGTTGCTGAATCTTTTGCAATGTGTTCATTTAATATTGGAGAAGTCAAAGTGGAAAGATGGAGGTGGGAAGCTTTTAGCCTTTAGCCACAAAAACACAGCCGGTGTTTCATTGTTTAAAATTCCCGAAGATGAAGCTTTACCATGGATCAGAGCGGTCAAGCAATCATGGATTCCGACATCATGTCAACCGGCAGTTTTCGGTGAGAAAATTGTGGTATTAAGTCGCCTCTTACCGGAGACATCAGCGGAGCTTCCGTCCTGCTGCAGCTGCCGTGACTTCCCTCAGAGACTGGCGTCAACACACCCGTGGCCACACCCCTCCGACTTTCCGGTACTATTTAATCTCACTAAAACACTAGCAACACAATAGCAGATAAGGGATTTTCCAGAATTATCCTAGTAAATGTGTCTAAAAACATCTGAATCGCTCCCACTGCAATCGCCTTTTTTTTTCCTAGTCCTTCACTCTAAATTTCCTCATCCACGAATCTTTCATCCTCGCTCAAATTAATGGGGAAATTGTCGCTTTCTCGGTCCGAATAGCTCTAGCTGCTGCTGGCTTTGATTGTAAACAATGTGAGGATTTGAGGAGACCTCACACGGGTGACATCACGCGCTCATCGTCTGCTACTTCCGGTAAAGGGAAGGCTTTTTTATAGGCAACCAAAAGCTGCAAACTTTATCGTGGATGTTGTCTACTAAATCCTTTCAGCAAAAATATGGCAATTTCGCGAAATGATCAAGTATGACACATAGAATGGACCTGCTATCCCCGTTTGAATAAGAAAATCTCATTTCAGTAGGCCTTTAAACAATCACTAGGTATTTTTTATGAAATGAAGTGAAGTGAATCATATTTATATAGCGCTTTTCTCTAGTGACTCAAAGCGCTTTACATAGTGAAACCCAATATCTAAGTTACATTTAAACCAGTGTGGGTGGCACTGGGAGCAGGTGGGTAAAGTGTCTTGCCCAAGGACACAACGGCAGTGACTAGGAGGACGGAAGCGGGAATCGAACCTGCAACCCTCAAGTTGCTGGCACGGCCGCTCTACCAACCGAGCTATGCCACCCCTACAAAGCTTTGTTTTTTATCATTAATTTGGCCTTTTTTAACGTCGATTTATACCTTAAAACCGATGTTCTCACCTACAGCAGCTGTCCCTGCACTGTGGCCTTCTAATTCTTGTGTTGGTTAACCAGAAATTAAAAATGAAAATCATCTCCGCTGTTTTCTCTGCAGGCTCTTCTGTCTCATCCTCTGCATCTTTGTTCTTAATTTCAATCTCTTCTACATCTCCATCCTCACTGTTGTCGACCTCTTCTGATCTCTCTTCATCTTCCAGTGCTGCCAACTCCTCAGTAAAAACAGTAGCTATTTGCTGTCATGAAAGTTGCAAGAAGTTGCTAGATGACGTCATTTGCTCATTTCCATAATCAATTACAACGGGCGCTATAGGAGAGAGGAATAACGTAGTGGGAGTCAGAAAAGTGAGTAAAAAATACAATTTCTGATTAGAACTGTAAATATATAGGCTGGCCATAACATGAACAATAGGTTCATTTGTATTGTAAATGTGGCAAAATATTTACATGGACCTCTTACTGTCCAAACCAAAGACTAAACTGTGGCAGCTTTGCACAAAGTGGGGGTGCATCTCCTCTCTGCTCGGACTGGAATGAAACTTTATTGTCATTGGACTTAAAAGTACAACGGAATTGGTTTTCAGTGTGAGCTGTCCAAGAGCAGACATATGGGGACCGCCTGTAAGAAAGGGCTGCAATGGACATTAACTCCAGAGTCATACATGCTTTCATGTCTCCAAGACATCCAAAAGAAAGTCGCTAGATTTGTCACTCATTGTTTTGGAGAAAGAAAGTCACTAAGAGTAGTTGGATAGGATAGTATGGACTTTACTTATCCCACAGTGGGGAAGTTATGTTGTTGCAGTGCAGGTTTTTACATACAGTAACAGATATAAAGTGTAGTGAAAAACAAAAAGAAATTGTTATAAATACTAAGTATTGCTCACTAATATTCTCACCGTTATGTTGAATCCACTATGGACTAGACTTTCACAATATCATGTTAGACCCGCTTGACATCCATTGCTTTCGGTCTCCCCTGGGGGGGTGGGTTGTCCACATGTGCGGTCCTCTCCAAGGTTTCTCAAAGTCATCATTGTCACTGTCACCGACGTCAAATTGGGTGTGAGTTTTTCCTTGCCTTTATGTGGGCTCTGTACCGAGGATGTCTTTGTGGTTTGTGCAGCCCTTTGAGAAACTTGTAATCTAGGGCTATATAAATAAACATTGATTGATTTATAATATGTATAAATACAACAAAAACCTAACATCCATATTGTACACCACAAAAAAGAACATTCCAGTAATCACATAAGTGCGTTGTAGGTAGAAAGGACCTGTGGTAGCGCTCTTTCTTGCACTGTGGATGTAACAGTCTGATGCTGAAGGAGCTACTCAGGGTCTCCACAGTATTGTGCAAGGAGTGAGAGGGATTGGACATTATGGATGTCAACTTGGTCTGCATTCTTCTGTCAAATTTAGCAATGCTGTCTAGTGGGTAGCCTAGGACAGAGTCAGCTCTCTTAATCAGTTTATTAAGTCTGTTTCTGTCTCTGACCGTGCTGCCGCCACCCCAACGAACAACAGCGTAGGACACAGCAGAAACCATCACAGTGTTGTAAAAAGTGCACAGCAGTGACCCGCACACCCCGAAGGACCTCAGTCTCAAGAGGTGTAGGCGGCTTTGACCCTACTTATAGACAGCGTTTAAATTATAAGTTCAGTCCAGTTTATTGTTGAGGCGAACATCCAGGTACTTAAATGAGTCCAATATTTCTACATCGGATCCCCGGATGTTCACCGGTGTGGGTGGTGGAGCTGACCGCCGGAAGTCAATCGCAAGCTCTTTTGTTTTTCAAATGCAGGTGATTACATGCACACCAGTCAACGAAGCCTGAGATTACTTTTTGCTCGTACCCTCAGACACACATCCCCCCATTGCAGTCATCTGAGAACTTCTGCGGATGTCAGCGGTTGGAGTCATGCCTGAAGTCTGAAGTATAGACCGTGAACTGGTAAGGTGAGAGCAACGTCCCTTGGGTAGTCCCTGTGCTGCAAACTACCACATCGCTATCACTAGATTTAGCAAGAAAGTCGCCAAGTTGGCAACACGGCGCTGAGTGGTGTGTGAAAGAGAGATGCCAAAACCCGCCTTAAGTTGATTCTGATTGGTTTGTATTGTGTGGTACCTTCCGTGGTCGGTTGGACTAAGGCACAGAAGACTGATGGCTTGGTCTGGGATTGGTTATCTCGGTCAATTAATCCGACTTACTCGAACCACTGCAAAATGTGAGGACCAAAGTTTATTGTTATTATGTAGAAAATAAATATAAAGTAGGGATTGGAGAATATTAGCGTGAGAAATGTCAAGTGCGACGTGATTATCACACGCTAAGTGGGAGGCTGGTCAGCTCTGGAAAAATCTCTAAAAATACGATCAAACTAAATTTTTGGAACACTCACCTCAGCCGCATGTACTCGCTGTTCCTCTTGCCTAAGTGACAACTGGAGCCTATCCCAGCAGCATGAGGTGGCGACTTGTCCAGGGTGTCCCTGGACAAGTCGCCACCTCATCACAGGGTAACACAGATAGGCAGACAACATTCAAACTCACATTCACACACTATGGACGATTTGGTGTTGCCAATCAACCTATCTCAAGGTGCATGTCTTTGGAGCATTGTAATATTTAAAAAAATATTTTTAAGAAGTAGATTGTTGTTCTAGCTCGGGTTATGTTCCAAGAACCCCAGAAAATGCGGAAAAATATACAGAAAAAGACAAGCCCCCAACAAAACGCTTTAAAAATACTCAGATACAATATAATTCATAAAAAACAAAACAAGAAGACACTAATATTTTCAAGCAAATTCCTAAAACCATTTGAGCCCTGTTTTAGAGGATCTTTGACTAGCTTTTTGGCTTTTTGCAGTGCATTTTTTTCCCCCTAAATTTAGTAATGCAGATAAATTAAATAGAGAAAATGTGAATGCAGCTGAAATAGGCTCCAGTGACCCCAAAAGGGATAACCGGTAAAAAATGGATGGATGGATGGCAAATGTCCACTGCAAAGGACACTGGTTCTCAAGAAAGTACAAAATAAGAAAAGTTGTGAAGAGAGAAGTACGGGCCCCCAAGTCCTTAGCTTTCTGGAAATGTGTCGGTCCCCCAAAACAATTTAATTGACTAGGCCTGCTGAACCCTCCTTTAATCTTTTACTCATAGAACAATTACAAGCATATAGTATACAGTACTGTACTTACAAAAAAGTATTTTCCTGCTGGATGATTTTGAGTGAAATGACTTGTAAAACAGCTGCTAGATTCATAGCTGCAACATTCGTATTTACCTCTGAAGATAGCGCCATCAAACACTTATTTAGAAAAAATATATACCGTATTTTTCCGAGTAAAAGTCACTCCGTAGTATAAGTCGCACCGGCCGAAAATGCATAATAAAGAAGGAAAAAAACATATATAAGTCGCACTGGAGTATAAGTCGCATTTCTGGGGGAAATTTATTTGATAAAACCCAACATCAAGAATAGACATTTGAAAGGCAATTTAAAATAAGTAAAGAATAGTGAACAACAGGCTGAATAAGTGTACGTTATATGACGCATAAATAACCAACTGAGAAGGTGCCTGGTATGTTAACGTAACATATTATGGTAAGAGTCATTCAAATAACTATAACATATAAAACATGCTATACGTTTACCAAACAATCTGTCACTCCTAATCGATAAATCCCATGAAATCTTATACGTCTAGTCTCTTGCGTGAATGAGCTAAATAATATTATTTGATATTTTACGGTAATGTGTTAATCATTTCACACATAAGTCGCTCCTGAGTATAAGTCGCAACCCCGGCCAAACCATTAAAAAAACTGCGACTTATAGTCCGAAAAATACGGTACATACAATTTAAAGCAAATTAAATAAATCAGGGGGTTACAAGCGGGGATATACTGTATTTTAGAAGTGTTTGGTGAATATTTAAGATATGTCCAATCAAGTCCTATCTATAAATAGTTTCAAATTTATTCACAATACCATATTACAATTACAACAGTAGTGAATATCCATTTAAGGATGGTGGTAAGTGAAAGGGTCTGTTCTTTTCTGCACCGCTTTTGGTCAAATGACAATACCATTGTGAGGACTATGGGCCTGATCTACTAAGATCCAAATACCACGTGTGTGCAAACCATACAATTGTGTGTACTATTAGTGGGCGTGTCGCGGGAGATCTGCTAAAACGATAAGAAGCGCACAAGGGGTGCAGACTACCGTATTGAAAGGGGGATTTTGAGTCGACTGTACCGGCAGTCACCAAGGAAACGCTCATTTTCTTTCAACATTCATGACATCATATCTCCCGTCCAAAGGCAAAACCTAGTAACTCAGTTCTAGCTGATTTTGAGAAAAACAAAGGAAAACCAATTTATCTTGATGCTGTCTTACAAAGATTTACAAAGTCATCAAACGTATAGATGTTTTCTTGAGCTTTCATTTTCTTGCCGATTGAGCCATGGATTGAATCTGCTCTCATGAATGTGTGCCCTTTCTCCAGATATTTTATCACAATCTCGGGTGGGCCCCATTCTGCGTTTGCACATTGGGCAAGACCCGTGTACAGCGTCCAGTTTTTATTTTGACCTCCACAGTTATCTGCCCAAAAGAGTATGCAAGGGGAAGAATCAAGAACAATACATTTAATGAAGGTGCTTGCAACGTCCTGGGCCAATCTTCCAAATATCCCCTCGTGCCATAATATCACATAATCAGGTTGACTGTCGGCCCCCATTCGTGCAAATGTCTCATTAAAGACAATAAGGCGACTGACAAAGAAGCTCCGATTGGTCCCTTGAGATACTAGGTTTTTCTGTTGTATCTACGCGGTTATGTGGTAGTTGCTGGGTCCTGCCATGCGCCTAACAGCTTACTTACGGAACAAATTACAATATCGCATCCACTAATGTAAAGCATATCTCCTAGGAACTCCAAAATTATTATCAGCTCAGTTTTGACCAAAAGTGAGTTACTGGGTTTTGCCTTTGGACGGGAGATATGGTACAAGCTGTGCTGTTTCACTATGTTGTGGTATATGCAGCACACACCACCTTTTCTGGGCCATATACTGTAGAATGCGATCCAGACAACCATACCTATTTTTGGTAGGCACTGGTGTTCTGGAATGATCCATAAATGCATGCAAAAATGCATGAAACTGCATCTTGCATGAAGTGTTTTCATATAGGAGAAGGAGCTATATTATTAATATACAGTATGAGGTGTATGATTCATTTTTCTTCATACAGAGACAGAAGCTAGTTACGTTTTGGTTGGTTAATTTATCAAAATCCACAAGACTCTTATTCCGCCTCTTCTTCTACTTCTTGTTCTTTTTCTTCATATTACTAATATATCTCTCATATTGAAAAAAAAATAACACCAAAATACAAACACAGACACCTAAAGAAGACATTTTAATTAGTTTTAATCATCCCTAATTCAGCATGCAATTCTAAAATTGTAAAATGGTATTGCTGAATAGACAATATGAATACATTTTTTTAATTTCCAACAGTCCAAATACTTTGACACACACATGGTGGAATGAGATTGTTCTTACGGCCATTTGTGCGTAACTGTGCTATTTTGCATGCCCATTTCAAACATGCTTATTATTGACTCAAAACAACCACAGAACAGTTTTGATAAATCACATTGCGAGTGCTAGATGATTATATTTGCATCTCCTCCTCCCAGCATTGTGGATGTTCTAATAATCAGCATATATTCTGCTTGTTCATGAAGAAAAACACGTTGTATGTATTTCACTTGCTATTTTGCTCATTTAAGAGGTGCAAATCTTTGCGTATCAGTATTGTAGATCAAATTTGTTTGTGCTATTGTGTTTGCACATTTTAATACATAAGTCCATTCAACTAGCAGCCCGAGTTCTGTTCAAAAACAATTCCTAAAAACTCTACAGTGCTCCTGTTGTAAAGAAACTTGGACCACTGTAAACACATTGGCAGATCTTTATATTGACATTTTAATCTTGCTATCAAACATACTGTATAACACTGGGGTCCAAACTTTTGATTCACTTAAATGGGCGTTCCTCAAGGCATCCCTTTGAGTCCTCTCCTTTTTGGCAGTTATTTTTCGTCATGTAATGTATGTAACTAAGGTGTTGCTGTAGATTGTTTACTTCAGATGCAGTCAGTGGTCGCTTTTGCAATTGTTTTAGTCATACTGGTAGTATGGCTCAATTTTAGGTCCTCTCTTCTTAATAATTTTTTTAAGTTCAAAACTAGTGTTGTCCCGATACCGATATTTTGGTACCAGTACCAAAATGTATTTCGGTATTTTTCGGTACTTTTCTAAATAAATGGGACCACAAGAAATTATTGGTTTTATTTGAACAAAAAATCTTACGGTACGTTAAAAATATGTTTCTCATTGCAAGTTTGTCCTTAAATAAAATAGTGAACATACTAGACAACCTGTCTTTTAGTAGTAAGTAAACAAAGGCTCCTAATTTAGCTGTTGACCTATGTAACATATTGTGTCATTTTCCATTCTGTTATTTTGTCAAAATTCTTAAGGACAACTGGTAGAAAATTAATTGTTAATCTACTTGTTCAATTACTGTTAATGTCAGCTTACTTTTTGTTTCAACATGTTCTATCTACACTTCTGTTGAAATGAAATAATCATTATTCTTATGTTGTTTGATACTTTACATTAGTTTTGGATGATACCACAACTTTAGGTATCAATCCGATACCAAGTAGTTACAGGATCATACATTGGTCGTGTTCAAAAACCTCATGTGTCCAGGGACATATTTCCTGACTTTATAAACATAATATAAATAAATACATTAAAAAAACGAAAGAAGATTTTGTGATGGTAAAAAAATGTTGACGTAATCATAGTAGTATCGACTAGATACACTCCTGTACTTTGTATCATTACAGTGGATGTTAGGTGTAGATCCACCGATGGCGTTTGTTTATATTGTAGCTTCCAGAAGTGTTGGTGCTGCAGGGAATTCTGGGAATTTGTTCTGTAGTGTTTATGTTGTGTTGCGGTGCAAATATTCCCCGAAAATGTATTTGTCATTGTTGTTTAGTGTGGTTTAACTTAATGCACATGGTAATGACAGTGTTGGGGTTGTTCATACGGCCACTCTGTGTGGCATGGATGGCTGTTGACTAAGTTGACTTCATTCACATGTGATTAGTGTTCTCAAAGTTAAGATCTTCTTTTGACTGTGTCAACCATAGACAGGTTTTGAGACATCTATTAACACGACTCTGGTGAGCTACGGTTTGTAGTGAAGTTATCGCTTGTCCTGCAGGGATGATACTTGAAATAGACGTACTTGATGTGTCTTCACAGAAACGAGCATTAGTGTTTTAGAAGTAGTTACAACACTGCTGACCACGGACACACATTAGCCGTCTAAAGCACCTCTTCCTGAGGGCGTTTCAGTGTTATAGCTTCAGATTTATTGTTAGTTTTTAAGCCAAAATTTGTCCGTTCTCCTGTCTACACATCTTGTCTGCTCGTAAGTACTCCATGTTTGTGGGCTGCCGAATGTTCGTCTGCATGACACGATGTGACGACGACGGGTGGGTTACCGGTATTTTTTAGAGGTGGTATAGTACCGAATATGACTCATTAGTATCACGGTACTATACGAATACCAGTACAACCCTATTCGCAACACATGTCTACTGTAGAAGACACTGGTTCTACAGAATATACAAAATAGGACTAACATTGAAGAGAAGTCCAACCATACAGTCCTTAGATTTCTGGAAGCATGGCCCCCAAAATAATTTAGTTGAATATCCCTGTTTTAGTAAATCAGGCCCTAAGTGTAATGCACCAAAATACAGTATCTTTTTTTAAATGTTTAATCCGGATCAGAGTTCTGAAGTGTGAACGCAGCCAAAGTCTTAGTGCAAACCGAGAGCTGACGCGTGACGTTAAAGCGCGGTCTTTGAATAAACAAACAATGATGCTGAGCGACGTTTCATTGACAAACAACAGCGTTTCTTCCCCCCGCCTCATTTAAAAGCTGTTAACTTCATTGAGCCGAACATCTTCATAAATCCGCCGACACGCTGTTGTATCACATGCATTGTTTAGGTGACACGAGTACGTTGTCACGGTGTCACAATGCATACACGTTTCAAACAAGGAGCTGAGGCGCGTGTTTGCGGACCTGACAGATTGTTGTTGAATATGGAAATGATGCCGAGCGCAGTCGTCGGACGGATGTCGGAGCGCGTCTCCGCCGCCGCTGCTGCTTTGTTGCTTTGATCATGTTCACCGTCGAATGCACAACCTGCCTGAAGGAGTTGTGTGTGCGTGTGTTTGTGTGTGTGCGTGCGTGTGTGTAAACAAATATGTACACATTGCTCCATTCCTGCAAACTTGACTTTATTGGTGTCGGCAACTCCGAGTTACAGTACTCTGCTCTTGCTATAAGCCTACATGTCCGTCAAAATAATGCTACTCGTAGACATTTTGACCTCAGCTACGCCTAAAAAAAAAGACTTAATCCTGTATACTTTAAGCAAAAAAAAATTCAAATGACTGTATTTTTTTTTGTTTAAGCAAATGTTTCTACTTCTACAACATTTAATCATAATAATAATAATAGAATAGATTTATATAGCATTTTTCTTGCATCATCCATTTACTCCACATTCACATTCTGATGGTGGTAAGCTACATTTGTAGCCAGAGCTGTCCTGCCTTAACAATGCATTTGTTCAATCAAAGTTGACTTATATAGCCCTAAATCACGAGTGTCTCAAAGGGCTGCACAAGCCACAACGACATCCTTCTCTCACATCCCACATTAGGGCAAGAAAAAATTCAACCCAATGGGATGGCAATGAGAAACCTTGGAGGGAACCCCCCCACGGACGTTGAGTGGATCTAGCATAATATTGTGAGTCCAGTCCATAGTGGATCTAACATAATAGTGTGAGAGTCCAGTTCATATAGTGGGGCCAGCAGGAGCTCATCTTGAGCAGAGACAGGTCAGCAGCGCAGAGACGTCCCCAACTGATGCACAGATGAGTGGTCCACCTGGGGTCCCAGCTTTGGACAGCTAGCGCTTCATCTGTGGTCACCGAATCTGGCACCAGAGCAGAAAAGAAACGGCAGATCAACTGGTCTAAAAGGGGGGTCTATTTAAAGGCTAGATTAGATTAGATAGTACTTTATTCATTCCTTCAGGAGAGTTCCTTCAGGAAAATTAAAAATAGACTATACAAATGAGTTTTAAGATTGGACTTAACAATGCATCTGAGGTAGCATCTCTAACTGTTACAAGGAGGGCATTCCATAGTACTGGAGCCCGTATAGAAAGCGGTCTATAACCTGCAGACTTTTTTTTGTTAAAACTTGCACCAATCCTGTGTAGCCTGTGCTGTTATTTCTCCAATTAATTCACCACAAGGTGGCGCTATTCTTCACCCTCTTGAGTCAAATTGACTTGATATTTCTCACGCAGCTCTAGAAAACACCCCTTGTAACTTTAGGGTGTGTAGCCGATTTAACATCCAATTTGCTACACGCCTTTAGTTCACCGACAAGCACCTGTGTGTAGAATTTAAGCAGGATTTGTTGATTAACATGGCTGCCATCAAGCAAAACATTTGACTCACTTAGCAACTAATTATATAAAGCAGGGGGGTCAAACTCGTTTTAATCAAGGGGCCACATCGAAAGGATGGTTCTTGTCAGAGGGCCGCTTGTAACAGTGATTATATATGACTATTCATGTATAATTAACTCATGATAGTATTACACTATGGCAGAGGTGTCTGAACTGTTTCCACTGAAGGCAGCTCACTGAAAAATGAAGCATGTGGACGTCATTTTGATATTTTTCATTTGCAAAACCAATACAATATTTATTGTAACCATTAGGGCTCCCCTCAAATTTTGGTGAAGTTCCCTCAGTCAGCAATGGTTTGGGGAGCCATGTCAGCTGCTGGTTTTGGTCCACTTTGTTTCATCAAGTCCAGAGTAAATGCAGCTGTGTACATGCTTCCATCTCTTGTAAAGCTCTATGGAAATGATGATTTAATTTTCCAGCATGATCTGGCACCTGCTCACAGTGCCAAAACCAGCAGTAACTGGTGTACTGACCATGGCATTACTGTCCTCGATTGGCCTGCAAACTCCCCTGACCTGAACCCTACAGAGAATTTGTGGGTTTTTGTGAAGAAGAAGCTGAAAGACACCAGGCCCAATAATGCAAATGAGCTAAAGGCCGCAAGTGAAGCATGCTGGGCATCCATAACACCTCAGCAATGCCACAGGCCAATTGCCTCCATGCCACGCCGTATTGATGCAGTAATACGTGCAAAAGGATTCCCAACCAAGTAATGAGTGCATTAATTGACATTTTCAAATGTCTGATTTTGTTTTGCTGTTATAAATCTATTTTTTTACTTGGTCTGAGGAAATATTCAAATTTTTGGAGGTAGGATTTTTTAGTTTTCTTAAGCTGTATGCCATTAATAGCAATATTAAAATAATAAAAGGCTTGCAATATTTCAGTTGATGTGTAATGAATCCAGAATGTATGACATGTTCATGTTTTTAGTTGCATTACAGAAAATAAAGGACTTTATCACAATATTCAAATTTTCTGAGACAGTCCTGTATGTATGTATATATATATATATATATATATATATATATATATATATATATATATATATATGTGTATATATATATATATATATATATATAAGATTTGAAATTACAACATACAACAAATCATTTCAAACCACAACAAAGCAATTGCAAAAGGACTGCCTACCCCCAGACTAAACGACTCTGAAACCAATAAGGAATGTAACTGTCGCAAGAAACCTGATTGCCCTCTCAACGGAGGGTGCTTACAATCATCAGTCGTTTACCAAGCAAAGGTAACACGCAAGGACATTAACACATCCGACACGTACGTAGGATTAACGGAAGGAGCGTTTAAAACCAGATGGAATAATCACAAGGCCTCCTTTAGAAACCAGACCTTGCGGAATTCTACAGAACTCAGCAAGCACATTTGGAACCTCAAAGACAATAATGTTGACTATTCAATAACATGGCAAATTCTTGCATCCAGCACACCTTACAACAGTGGTAATAAAAGATGCAACCTATGCTTAAAAGAGAAACTGTCTATTATATATCATCCAAACCTGTCATCCACCAACAACCGCAGTGAAATCATTTCAACATGCCGCCACAGACGGAAACACCTCCTAGGTAACACATGAGCCAATCACCACGCCCCTACGCCTGTACCCACCCACTCTGTGCCCTATATAAACCATTGTATGTGAATGCTTCCATTAAAATCTGTTGATGATTGAGGGAGGCCCTCATGAAACAGTTCTGTAGAGATAAAGTAGTCTTGTGATTTTTCCCACACATACATATGTACAGTATATATATATATATATATATATATATATATATATATATATATATATATATATATTTTTTTTTTATATATATATATATATATATATATATATATATAATATGTGTGTGTGCGTGAGTGCGTGAGTGCGTGCGTGCGTGCGTGCGTGCGTGCGTGCGTGCGTGCGTGTGTGTGTGTGTGTGTGTGTGTGTGTGTGTACAGTTTTTTTTAACCCTTATTTACCCAGGAAAACTAATAGAGTCATATAAGAAAACAAAAGAAAATAGTCCAACATCTTCCGACTGTATCACGTCCTCCGGCGTCCCCCACAGGAGCGTCTCATGGCCCCTTGCTTTAGCATGCAGGGGCTGAGGCGCCGTCCCATCCCGACACCCCCCCTCCACACTCCCCACCTGCCCCCGCCTGTGCCATGGATCAAAGTGACACTTGGTCAGCATCAGCACATTATGAACTATGGCCACCTGCCACAGTAGACACATTGTTCCCTCAGTCTCTACTAATGTGAGGAATATAGGGGCCGGGCAAACACTAGGCTTCTGACAGCTTATTCTCTTTTTCGTGTGTGCGTATCTTTGTGTGTGTTAACACTTGCTATGTTTTTTTTTTTACATCCCCCATGCTTCACCTGCATATAGAACAAAAACAGTAGAGTGGCGATAAACAAATGACTCAAGTTAAGAATTCCGTCAATCTTGGCGCCAAAATGGAGTCACTGTTTGTAACACATGAATGACCTTAATAAAAATACTGCAATACAGCGGAGGGGTCCAAAGTGCGACCAGGTGGCGATTTCAATCCCGCGGTTTGTTTTTTATTGGCCGGCAAAACATTTTAAAGACAAAATTAAAACATTTCACAAAAAAACTAGAATATGCAATTTTGGGAGAAATTACGTATGAATGGTGAAATGTGCGAGCCAAACTTTTAAATGATAACGTTAGCATGCAAACCAATGGAATGCATTAAGTACCGAGTTATTCGACTATGAAGCGTACACATTAACCGTTAGCATGTGTTACAGGCATAGCCTTGGGCAACTTGCTCGGGGGTCCTGTAGTTAAACTCTGACTTGACCTGGGGGGTGGTAGCAAAAGACATCAGAAAAGAAGTGGGTGGCAATAGAGGAGAAATGCAAGTAACAGGAATTGTTGCTGCAAAAGTTATTTTTGTGCCTGAAACTACCATGTTGGACAAAACCCCCCAAAAGGAAATATACTGTAAACCTGTTGTGTTGGTTTCCGACTCACCAAGCCAACTCAAGTGTAGTCAGTTTGTCCCTTGCTACAGTTCCAGGTCTGAAGGTACTGCCTAACAACGAGATAAAAAGGTAACATGCTAACGTTAATATGCATGTATCAAGTACCAAATGATATGACCATGGATTACCATGAATTGATTAACGTGGACCCCGACTTCAACAAGTTGAAAAACTTATTCGGGTGTTACCATTTAGTGGTCAATTGTACGGAATATGTCCTGTACTGTGCAATCTACTAATGAAAGTCTCAATCAATCAAATGACTAAATGATGTGGCTAACTAAGTTATCATGCTAATGTTAGTATGCTAGAATGCCATTGTTAGCAATTTTGAACAGTCGGCGTGTTTCAAGTATCAAGTTATGTGACTCTGAGGTGTTCAGCCGTAAGTAACATTGGCTAATGTGCATCAACTTCCTGGGGGTGCAGATCACTGACAATATAACCTGGTCCCTACACATCCGAAAGAGCTCAGCAGCGCATGCACTTTTTGCGTCGGATGAAAAGAGCACAGCTTCCTCCCCCCATTCTCACCACATTCGACAGAGGCACTGTAGAGAGTCTGCTGACCAACAGCATCTCTGTCTGGACTGGAGCCTGCAATGCCTCAGACTGGAAGTCTCTCCAGAGAGTGATGAGGACGGCGAAAAAGATTATCAGGACTCTTCTTCCTCCTATCCAGGAGATCGCAAAAAGCCGCTGCCTGACCAGGGCTCAGAACATCTGCAAAGACTCCTCCCACCCCCACCAAGGACTGTTTTCACTGCTGGACTCTAGAAAGAGGTTCCACAGCCTCCGTAGCAGAACCCCCAGGTTCTGTAACAGCTTCTTCCCTCAGGCCGTATGACTCTTGAACGCATCATAATTAAATCATTCCCTCAACTCCCCCCAAAATGGATTAACTCGCTGGAATAAAAAGACAATATAACATACATCCATAAACCTGGATGCATATGAACAAGTGCAATGTATACTATATCTGTACAGTAATCTATTTATTTATATCTTCACCTTATTGTTTTTTTTTTTACCCTGGACTACCAAGAGCTAATGCAACAAAATGGGTGGGGCGTTGCTGGAGACTATCTCAGCTGCATTCGGGCGAAAGGCGGGTACCCCCTGGACAAGTCGCCGCCTCATCGCAGGGCCAACACAGATAGACAGACAACATTCACACTCACATTCACACACTAGGGCCAATTTACTGTTGCTATTCAACCTATCCCCAAAAAGATCCCGAGACCGGGATTGAACTCAGGACTACTCAGAACCTTCGTATTGTGAGGCACGGGCACTAACCCATGTACCACCGTGCTGTCCTGGTTTTAATATATTTAATGTAAAAAACTCACAATGGCATTCGCATCTGGCAGTAAGTCGGACACGTTTCCAGTGAGGGTTGGACTCCACCAAGGCTGTCCTTTGTCACCGACTCTGTTCATAACTTTTATGGACAGAATATCTAGGTGCAGTCAAGGCGTTGAGGGAATCCGATTTGGTGGCTGCAGGATTAGGTCTTTGCTTTTTGCAGATGATGTGGTCCTGATGGCTTTATACGGCCAGGATCTTCAGCTCTCACTGGATCGGTTCGCAGCCGAGTGTGAAGCGACTGGGATAAGAATCAGCACCTCCAAGTCCCAGTCCATGGTTCTCGCCCGGAAAAGGGTGGAGTGCCATCTCCGGGTTGGGGAGGAGACCCTGCCCCAAGTGGAGGAGTTAAAGTATCTAGGAGTCTTGTTCACGAGTGAGGGAAGAGTGGATCGTGAGATCGACAGGCGGATCAGCGCGGCGTCTTCAGTAATGTGGACGCTATATCGATCCATTGTGGTTAAGAAGCAGCTGAGCCGGAAGGCAAAGCTCTCAATTTACCGGTCGATCTACATTCCCATCCTCACGTATGGTCATGAGCTTTGGGTTATGACCAAAAGGACAATATTACGGGTACAAGCGGCCGAAATGAGTTTCCTCCGCCGGGTGGCGAGGCTCTCCCTTAGAGATAGGGTGAGAAGCTCTGCCATCCGGGAGGAGCTCAAAGTAAAGCTGCTGCTCCTCCACATCGAGAGGAGACAGATAAGGTGGTTCGGGCATCTGGTCAGGATGCCACCCGAACGCCTCCCTAGGGCACGTCCAACCGGTAAGAGGCCACGGCGAAGACCCAGGACACGTTGGGAAGACTATGTCTCCCGGCTGGCCTGGGAACACCTCGGGATCCCCCGGGAAGAGCTAGACGAAGTGGCTGGGGAGAGGGAAGTCTGGGCTTCCCTGCTTAGGCTGCTGCCCCCGCGACCCGACCTCGGATAAGCTTAAATTTTTATTAATGTGACCCTCACTGGAAAAGGTGTGGACACCTTTGCCTTCGAGTATCTCACAAGTGAGTAGATGCTCTACACTTCAGTTTTTATTGCGATTGTCATGATTGGTGTTCTGTATCATGTTTTGTTTAGTTATGTTCTGTTAGTTTTGAACTCCATTAGTTCCTGTTTTTGTGCCCCCTTGTTTTAGTTACCACGGTTACTTATTATTTCCACCTTCCTTTGATCAGTGTTCGCCCGCTCACCTGTTGCCCGAGCACTAACCAGAGGCATTATTCAAACCTACCTTGCCCTCCAGTCAGTGCTGGAATATTGTTTGCTGTATGTTGTGGACTGCCTGTTTTTTTAATGCTGTGAGTGTGAGCTAATTCCTGGAACCCGACTCCTGTCCCTGTTTGCTGTTTCCTGGTTTCTGGTTCATGTTTTCCTTGCTTTTTTTTCTTTAACATTAAAACAATGTTTTCATGTACCAAGCCTGTCATATTTGCATCTTGGGGTTCGTGACAGCGATATACATTATATTGCCAAAATTATTTGTCCACCCAATCAAATGATCAGAATACGGTGTCCTGGGATCCATTATTTAAATTTGTTTTAACTATTAAATGAACCTAGAATATGACTTATTTTATATTTGTGGAAAATATTGGACAGAATGTGTTGTCAAGCTTATGAAATGTGACGCAAGTGTAAGCCACTGTGACACTGTTTTTATTTTATTTATTTTTTTATATATTGCTGTAATGATAATGTCAATCAGGGATGATTTCTAATCACTGCTATGTTGGAATAGTTGTTAATATTGGTACTGTAGTTGATATTATTCATTTTTTGTTTGACTAATTTGGATTGTTTTGTGTCATGTTTGTGTGTCTTCTCAAATTGCTCTGTGGATTGCTATTCTGAATGTTGTTTTGCCGGGTTTGGTTTTGGAATTGGAATTGTGTTGTAATGGTATTGTGTGTTTTTTTGCATGGATTTAAAAAAATATATATTAAAAAAAAATCAGGTGTCCTAATCACTAGGCCCGGCCACAGGTGTATTTACTCTAGCACTTGGGCATGGACACTGTTCACACTGTGTGTAATGTTACAGTGGCCAAAATATTAAAAATATACTTGTTAAATATAACCTCTGCCTTGTTTTAAATGAATACTGAGGCCTACTATGCTACTGTACTTCAATGTTGGTAATTATAGTGGTACTTCTAGAGCCAAGTTTTTTCCAAGGTGGTACTTGGTGGAAAAAAGTTTGAGAACCACTGCTTTAGAATATACCTTGGAGTAGTCAGTGTATAGCAGTATGGATGTACTATCAACACAGTCATTATTGTGTAAATATCTGACAACTAGAGATGCGCGGATAGGCAATTATATCATCCGCATCCGCGTCACCAAAATTGTCACCAAAATTGTCATCCACCCGCCGTTACCCGAACCAACTTTTTATCGGGACCGTACCCACCCGCCAACCGCCCGCAAAATTACATCAGAGGTTGGCCACTTTTACCACTCACAGAGCTATTTATAACTGTTTCACAGAGTAATGATGACAATTGGAGGCACTAACGTTCTCGCGACTATTCAATAGCGATCATCCTGATGACAAGAACGTGGGCGTGCTGTGAAGCTATTGCCTTAGACACCTTCAACGACATGTACAAACCGATTGTTGGTCCGGCAACATGTTGTGTGCAGCTTCCGCAATTACACGTATGAGATTGAAAGGCATACTGGGTGTCACAGAGTACACTGATGGTTGTGATATAAACAACTTTAACACTTACTAATATGCGCCACGCTATGAAGCCACACAATACAAGATTGACAAACACACTTCGGGAGATCATACTCACAGTAACACAACATAAACGCAACACAACTAATACCCATAATCCTTTGTATTCATGACAATTCCTGGGGGGGGCATGGCGGCGTTTGGGGTGTATAAAATAGTCAGGAAGTGTCATGAATACAAAGGATTATGGGTATTTGTTGTGTTGCGTTTATGTTGTGTTACTGTGAGGATGTTCTCCCGAAATGTGTTTGTCCTTCTTAATTGGTGTGGCTGCAAAGCGTGGCGCATATTACTAAGAGTGTCAAAATTGTTTATATCACAACCATTACTGTACTCTGTGTCACCCAGTATGCCTTGCAGCTGTGTGCATGTTGCTGCGGAAGCCACACACAACATGATGCTGGACTGACAAGCAAATCGCGTATAATGTAGAAGGCGACAAAGCCAATGGCTTCATAATACGCACTAATATTTAATATCTGGGTGACTGCCGGCAGTCATTCAATAGAATAGTAGCGTCTCCTATTGACTTCTTCGCTTTATGACACGGGTCTTAAATGGCTCTTTGAATGGCAAAGGATACCGATTCCAGAACCATGTATATCAAATGTCTCCGGATGGTTCAACCGCCACCCGCCCGAATCTAATTAAAATAAATTTTTTCGTCATGTCAAGCGCCCGACCTGCGGTTTACCCGCGGACTCTGCGGCTGAGACCGAAAACCGCGCATCTCTACTGACAACACAATCACCTCAGTTTGTGTCGTCAGAGTGAATATGTAGTGTTACTTCACTTCCTCTGCTCTATGATGACATCACTGGTGGATCTGGTGGATTTTACACACCTTGCTATCCTCATTCATTCATTCCTTTTGTCTTTCCTTCCATTTAAGGATGTCCAGTTTGGTTTAGGTTCTGATGTGACATCTTGAAGGTGTGTTTAGGCTCCTTAATTGTGTTGGAAAATCTTCATGTTGTCCAAATTCTGCATCAGAGTGTCATTGTACATTCTAAAATTCAAGTTTTGACTGAATGAACCGCAGTTCCCCAAGTGTCAGAAGCACTCGTGTATGATATTACCACTTTGCCTGATGGTAAGGCAAGACACAATTAAATTGCTACTTACTTTTGTTGCTAAATATTGATAGTAAGTCTGTGCACAAGCTGTACACTGACTGCTCTAAAGTATGTAATTTCTAGTGACAAGATATGTTGTCATTAAACATGCTAGCTGGAAGTTAGACTGTCGATGAAAAGACGGACAGATGTGACATCAGCAGGTAAAACGTGCCCCAGAAAGCAATTAATACGTGAAATGGAGCGAAAATGATGAGCACGCAGAAGACGATTTGATTACTTTCTATTTTCTTTGCACACTAAAGTGAGCTTCATGAAAGTCCATTTTGTACACAAATTAAACTTTTAATGTTGCCGCTGGCAGATAATAATAAAATGTCTTGCATTTAAAAGTGAGTGCAAATGATGAAAGTCGTCTCCCGGCGTCAGGAATTAATTCTGCAACTGCGCTTCTTTCGACGTAGCGTAGCTCCAAAGTTCACGCTGCATGAACACCTTAATATGCATGGCCTTCACCTTTTTTACGGGCTCATAAAAAGTGTTGAGTTGTGCCTAATTCCTTTTATAATGCAACGCAGATGATAATTTATCAAGAGCGGCAGTGTATGTTAATGAGGACTCTCTGTGGGCGAGGTTTAAAAAAAAAAAAAGAAAAGCAAAGTGGACATGAAAAGGTCAATAATATTGTTTAATGCGGCTTTGATGATTTGCATTTTTCCACACATATTTTAGCCCATGAAAGGTTGTTAATATTTCACAATAAAATACCTGTATTATCCCATAATTTCAGAATGAGTGCATTCTTAAAAATGCTGTACCTTTTTATATAATCACTCACGTAATTGAATAGAGCTCAAATAATAATATTGTATACAAAAGGTCCAGAATGGGATGACGTTCTGGCCAAAAAACAACAACAAAACCTCCAAATTGGATCTAATGGTGGACCTTACTTGTTGAAATTCATTTAATTAAGTCATTACTCATAGAAGTGTGCATGTGTGCCCTTTTCAGCGCTATGAGGAAGTCTTTCCTTGATGAAGTCAGGGTGTCCTGAGCCTGGGGCAGCCCCCATCCTGCCCCCCGATGACAAGCAGCATCCTGGTAATAGAATAGCAAAGAATAAGGATATTAAGTGTGTAAGGTCCCTGCCTTACACACTCTCAACCAGGTCTTGTTTTTTTTCCACCTTTATCGGTCCTGTCATCTTGTAGAAAGTCTTACCAGGAATCTCAACATTATCATCGCAGTGTATTTTGATATTTTTACTCCCCCACAGTTGGCCCTATACTTTTGTCCTGTAGCTCTCATCAGTGACCTATGACCTAGATAAATGCCCACTGCTCATTTCGTCACCATAAGCCCACAATTGTTTTAAAAACATGCTGACATTAGCATGCTGATGCGGCGCGCCCACGCCAATCTGGTCGTCCGTGTTTCAGCTGACGACGCTGGAGACGTTGGCGGGATTAGCTGAGTTCGGAGAATCTTTGCATTGTTGTCAGTCAACGTGGGGCGTAAATTTAACAAAATGGAAAGAAAAACTCGACAAGATCTATATATTTTTTAAAAGACATCCCGGTGTGTCGTATTGAGTCAAAAAAAAAAAGTGTACCAATGTGGCCAAGTTGTGTCCTAATGTTGTCTACTGTATGTGCTGTGAAATGTACCTTAATGCCAGTGTTGTGCCGTCAGGGCCAACAAGGCCTCCTCTGCTGGCCTAACATAACCAGAAATCATGATCATAATTAAATATAAAAGTAATTTATAATTTACTTTGCCTAAGTATTTAAAAGTATTCATAATCTCCTTATGTCATATTATGCTCATTCAAGTGCTGTTGTTTTTAGTTTATAGAGTTTTTATCCAATCAGAATTCAGCGAACTTATGTTGCCATGCTATACCAAATCTGCTCTGGGCCTTCAGAATCAACAATGCGGGCGTCCGTGCACTGTAAGTGAACGGGGACATACAGTTGACAGTTGCAATAGCCAATCAGATCACAAGTTGTTGTCAGTAAGGCCTTCTAGTTGGCCGAAGGCAGATATATACTGTGATGTTATGAGCTAGATCAGTGTTTCTCAACCACTAGTGTACCGTGAAATACAGTTGTCATGTTCTTCGGTTATGTTTTGTTTAGTTATGTTCTGTTGGTTTAAGACTCTTTTTAGTTCCTGTTTACGCTGTATTGTTTTGTCACCATGACGACTGATTAGTTCACCTGTGTTCATTTTGACTCACGTACCTGATTTGTTTAGGACTCACGCACCTGTGTTAATCATGTCACTGTCATTTAAGCTTGTAGTTGCCAGGCAGTCGGGCTGGCGTCATTGTTGTTGCTCCATGCTCTGATTACGTATCGCTCTGTTCATTTCCTTCCAAGTAAGTTTTGTTTATTCATGTTCAGTTTAGCAAGTCTTTTGTTTCATATCCATAGTTTTGCCTCTGCGGTAGTTTTTGTTTTTTAGCCAAGTTTTTTCTCCGCCATGTGCGCGCCTTTAATTTGCACTGTTTTTTATAGATACATTGAAATATGTCTTTACCTTCACGCCATGTCTCGTCACCTTTCTTTGCATTCCGGGAAAATTATCCACACCATAGCCACCGTTTTGACAACAGTCTGGCATGCCGTTGGAGTTTATATAATTTCATATAATTGGGTTAAAAAAAGTTTTTTTGTAAACCAGTAATTATAATCCGCAAATGTGCCGTTGTTGAGTGTCTGTGCTGGTTAGAGCTCGGCAGAGTAACCGTGTAATACTCTTCCATATCAGTAGGTGGCAGCAGGTAGCTAATTGCTTTGTAGATTTTGGGAACATGGTTTGTCGTAATCACAATATGCAGACGACAGCGGGAGGTAGTGTGAAGGTAAAAAGGTATCCATCCATCCATTTCCTACCACGTATTCCCTTCTGGGGTCGCGGGGGGTGTTGGGGCCTATCTCAGCTACAATCGGGCGGAAGGCGGGGTACACCCTGGACAAGTCGCCACCTCATCACAGGGCCAACATTCACACTCACATTCACCCACTAGGGCCAATTTAGTGTTGCCAATCAACCTATCCCCAGGTGCATGTCTTTGGAGGTGGGAGGAAGCCGGAGTACCCGGAGGGAACCCACGCAGTCATGGGGAGGACATGCAAACTCCACACAGAAAGATCCCGAGCCTGGGATTGAACCCAGGTCTGCAGGACCTTCGTATTGTGAGGCAGACGCACTAACCCCTCTGCTACCGTGAAGCCGGTAAAAAGGTATCTAATGTTTAAACCAAAAACAAAAAGCATTAAAACTTAGGGATGGCTTTGTAAAACTAAACTAAAATTGAACTGGCTGCAAAGTAAACAAAAACAGAATGCTGGACGACAGCAAAGACTTAAGGCGTGTGGAGCAGACGGCGTCCACAAAGTACATCAGTACATGACATGACAAGCAACACCACAATAGTGCAAGATAATAACTAAAACACTACATACACACATGAGAACACAGCGTGGTTTGACAGGTCGTGACAGTACACCTACTTAGCTATCGTGATGCATGCTTGGTCATGGTTTGCATTCATATCCAACAATTGCGAGAACAACTTTTTATCGTCAATATTGGCTGCTGAGTTAAATGTTTTAATGTTTTCTGGTAATGGTGTACTTTGGGATTTTTTCAATGAAAAAAATGTGCCTCAGCTCAGAAAAGGTTGAAAAACACTGAGCTAGATAACATAATTACTCCGATACCCAGTTGTGACCCAAAATGCAGGAAACAGGAGAACAATGTGCAGGTAAGAGTATTTTAATATACTCAAGAATAGGAAAAAGCAGGCGTGCGTGCAAACTGTCCCAAACATAATCAATCCTCGAGCCCTGACGAACAGGCGAGGCAGGCATAAATAGCAGCCTGACCAGGTGTGTCAGGCTGCCAATCAGGGACAGTTGAGGGAAACAAGCGCTTAGGGAGACATGCAGGAAATGGAACAAAATTAAGAGCGTTGACAGGACAGAAACACCAAACAAGGAACCATAACCAGAGGTGAAGTGAGAGATTGTCACAGTTTGTCAGTTTTACAGTATAACTACAACTATTCATACTTACTAAACATCCCATGTGTGATGTCTATAGTAAGATGTATAGTTACTTTAAAATTTGTTGGTTATGACTTACAGATAATGAAAATCAATGTAACATTGACACAAATGTGTTTGGTTTTTTTTAAACGCTGTTATGTTTTACAGAACATTTAAAATGGCCCATGAATAGTCCACTATGGTTACATAGTGTACTGCTTGTCGTGTTCTCTCCGTCAGTCTCTCACTGAGACGAAACGCTCGCTCTTCTGTCAGCCTTAACAGCTGTCATGTTGCGTTCAATGACTGGCGCTTCAAACCGCCATTCACTCCAGAGGATAACGAGATAATCTAATTACTCTAATCAACACAAACCCTCGCAAAAACGCTGCTTTTGAAAAAGCATATTAATTTTTAAAGCGGCCTGAGATCAATTTGAGTCTATTTTTAGTCTGGGTGAAGTTTTGTATTGATATGACAGCTTTCAGAATGCGAGCGTGCGTCAAGAAGGCGCTGACAGTCAGTTGTGACAGTTGGAAAGTGTTGTTGAAAAGGCGCCCGGCGCGGACACTCCAGGCAGCCAGACGGAAGATTTGCGGGCTGTGATGTGCGCGTGTCAAACGACTTATCTTGCTAAGCGCAACGCCGCCTGGCACGCCACCATCGGAAACTTCAAACGGCGGCGAGCCTTCAAACGCGTTAAAAGTTAAAAAAAACGGACGGGCCGTGGCGCTCGAACACATCAGTCATGTAGCCGGCAGCGGAATGAGCGAGGTGTCGTGTGCACTCAACAAGACGACATTTGAAGACACGTCTTGATGACGCTTTCAATTTGGACTGACTGCAAGTCATAACGTCTGTTAGGTGACTCCCATATCCAAATCTTCCAAATCTGAATCAATTACTGCTTTGGTTCCTGACGACAATTAGCGTTTGAGCGATGACGCAGCTGCAGGAGTTCATATTTGAAGAGCAAAAACCGATGACATTATTGTCTATGCTTTTTGTCCTCTTTTAGGCCTAAGTGCGCTTGAACACAACTCATCACGCACACACACCTTTTTTCTTTGTGGTAGTTTTAATCTCACACACTTGCAGAGCAAACACATACATCTTGTAGAGATAGACATACAGACTAATCAACAGAAACACACACACAGCTAAAGGGTCCTGGCATATGTATCAACAAGTATACACAAAAACACATCAGAATCAGATGTATTGGCAAAGTACATTGCAGTCTTAATTTACAAATGCTTCTATTTGTGATTTTTTTTTTTTGCGGTCTGCTGAGTGCGTACAGTGCCTCGGCATACAAACGCTTCATTAATTTATTATTTCAGTCATTCATTCACTTTGTGTACAGCTTAGTGATGTGCGGATCGATTTTGAAATATCGATACCAGATCTTAATGAGATAATATCGACTCTCAAATTAGAATATCGATACTTTTGATACTTGAGTTCTGAGGTGTCCAAACTTTTTCCAACCAAGGGCTGCATACTTTGACTTATCAGTATGTGGGCCATATTGATATATTTTTTAATAAAGCAAAGAAATGCTAAAAACAAAAATGGTGTCAGCTTTGTGGTAATGGTGACCACGTACAGTACAGGCCAAAAGTTTGGACACACCTTCTCATTCAATGTGTTTTCTTTGTTTTCATGACTATTTAGATTGTCACTGAAGGCATCAAAACTATGAATAAACACATTGTGACAGTCTCTTACTGTCGTCGCTCGGGTTCAGCAGACCACCAAGGAAGGACATCTCTTCAGCAGGTTTGACTTCTTTATTTTGCAATAAAGCTTGGCAGTAGTTTGGATCGCTTTTCAGCTCCTTCCTTCACTGCTCATTCGCCGGTGGCTTTTCAGCCGCCGCCGTCGTTGTTGTCGTCTGCTTTCTGTCGCTCTTGCTCTTCACGCACTGCATCTGCTGCGGACACTCCAACTCCTTCCCTGATCTCTCCTCCTTCTCCCCTTTTATACAGCAGGAGGAGATGAGTTAATTGTGTGCAGGTGTGTGTGCCACGCACTTGATTTAAATTGTGGAGGCATTGCTCCCAGCAAGCCCGCCTCTCTGCTCCACCGCATCCTCCGCCTCCTCGCCGCCATCTTGGGCAGGGCAGCGTGCCCTGCCCTGCCGTCGGCCCGTTGGCTCCGACTCTCCACACACATGTAGAGAAAAGGTGAAATACCTGAATGATAAATGGGTTGTACTTGTATAGCGCTTTTCTACCTTCAAAGTACTCAAACCGCTTTGACATACTTCCACATTCACCCATAACTGAAAACATGTTTTACATTCTGGTTTCTTCAAAATAGCCACCCTTTGCTCTGATTACTTTTTTGGACACTCTTGGCATTCTCTCGATGAGCTTCAAGAGGTAGTCACCTGAAATGGTTTTTACTTCACAGGTGTGCTTGAAGTGCATCAAGAGAATGCCAAGAGTGTGCAAAGCACTAATCAGAGCAAAGGGTGGTTATTTTGAGGAAACGAGAATATAAAACATGTTTTCAGTTATTTCACCTTTTTTCGTTAAGTACATAACTCCACATGTGTTCATTCATAGTTTTCATGCCTTCAGTGACAATCTACAATGTAAATAGTCATGAAAAGAAAGAAAACACATTGAATGAGGAGTAGGGGTCTCCAAACTTTTGGCCTGTACTGTATATATTATAAGTTATTAGTTAGAACATTTTTTTTATTTTATTTTTTTATTTTTTATTAATTGTTTTGTCCTGTCCAGCTCTTCAGGCAAATCATATAGTTGATATAGATGCCCATATCGGATGTTCAGATTTACTTTACAAAAGAGAAGTGTGGGATACTTCTCTTGTTGCCTTATTTGAACATGACTTTGTTAAATGTATTTATATTATCATTTGGTGCAGCCGAAGACAGAGGGGGAAATTGTGGGGATAAGAGGGGGATTAGACAGAGACAAAAACAACAACAGCAAACACAACAACAACAATAAAACAACACCAGCACATATGATATGTACAAATATGATCGTAAAAGTGATAGCAAAGAAGCAGTTAGCGAAATAAATAATAATATAGAAACGACAATGAGCATTTTTACACTACAAACGGAGCAATACAAATGCCAATAGAGAAAGCGCTATTGATCATGAACAATACCAATAGTTTACATTAGTGTCCTTGAGTGCCCAGAAAGGCGCCTTATAAATAAAATGTACTATTATTATTATTATTATTACCTCTATTATCAACAATACAGTAGTTCAAATGCAACAATACATATACATAATGATAACTGGAGGGAAAAAAAAAGAATACCGAAAGATGGAAGGGAAAAGAGAGAGGCAACCTACTGTATATTACTCTTGTAGGTTGTTATAGTACAATGGGTTAAGCTGAAATTGAATAATTTCGATCACATCTAGGAATTGATGTAATGGGGATTTTGAGATTATTTTAGATAATGTTTTGTATAAAAATAATACCTTGTTAACCACATTCACTCCTCTGTCATTGCAACGAATGACGCTCAGAGCGACACTGACTCCCATGGTGTATTTTTATTTTTATTTTTATAAGAGCACTTAACTTAAATCAATGTATGTGGTCTAACAAAAAAATAATATCAGTATTGTGAATTGATCTAGTTGATGTAAATAAAGCAGTAAAAAAAATTATTGAAATCTATTTGCACTTTAAGGCCGCTGAACACAATATTCAGGTTTCTGTATGAATACAAACACTTTCAAAATGATTACTGTGTTTTTAAATAATGTATTATTTAAACAATGCACATATACACACACAAAGGCATCTGAAACACACACCAGAGCATAGGTCAGGGGTAGGGAACCTATGGCTCGCGAGCCAGATGTGGCTCTTTTGATGACTGCATCTGGCTCGCAGATAAATCTTAGCTGACATTGCTTAACAGCATAATTATGAATAATTCCGCTGATAATCACAGTGCTAAAAATAACATTTAAAATATAAAACATTTCATGCATTTTAATCCATCCATCCGTTTTCTACCGCACTTGTTCAAGAAGTCGCATTAATGATAAGAAGTATTTTAATTATTATTGGTTAGCTTTAGAATATCAATGTTGTTAAAAAGAATAAGAGACGTATTATGCTATAAAAATGTTGGTCTTTCTTAAAAAGGCACGCATTTAGTTGTATTCAGTGTTAAAAAATATTATATGGCTCTCACGGAAATACATTTTAAAATATCTGGCTTCCATGGCTCTCTCAGCCAAAAAGGTTCCCGACCCCTGGCATAGGTATTGACACACACTTGCAGCTCGTGGACAATAGGTATAGACACCGTCACACACAGTCATATTGGTGTACAACTACAAACCCCATTTCCATATTAGTTGAGAAATTGTGTTGGATGTAAATATAAACGAAATACAATGATTTGCAAATCATTTTCAACCCATATTCAATTGAATGCACTACAAAGACAAGATATTTAATGTTCAAACTCATAATTTTTTTTTTTTTGCAAATAATTAACTTAAAATTTCATGGCTGCAACACGTGCCAAAGTAGTTGGGAAAGGGCATGTTCACCACTGTGTTACATCACCTTTTCTTTTAACAACACTCAATAAACGTTTGGGAACTGAGGAAACTAATTGTTGAAGCTTTGAAATTGATATTTTTTCCCATTCTTGTTTTATGTAGAGCTTTAGTCGTTAGACAGTCCGGGGTCTCCGCTGTCGTATTTTACGCTTCATAATGCGCCACACATTTTTGATAGGAGACAGGTCTGGACTGCAGGCAGGCCAGACTTGTACCCGCACTCTTTTTTTACGAAGCCACGCTGTTGTAACATGTCCCGAATCTGGCTTGCCATTGTCTTGCTGAAATAGATGAAAAAGACAGCACTTAAATGGCAGCATATGTTGTTCCAAAACCTGTGTGTACCTTTCAGTATTAATGGTGCCTTCACAAATGTTTAAGTTACCCATGCCTTGGGCACTAATGCACCCCCATACCATCACAAATGCTGGCTTTTGAACTTTGCGTCGATAACAGTCTGGATGGTTCGCTTCCCCTTTGGTCGGGATGATACGATGTTGAATATTTCCAAAAACAATTTGAAATGTGGACTCGTCAGACCACAGAACACTTTTCCACTTTGCATCAGTCGATCTTAGATGATCTCGGGCCCAGAGAAGCTGGCGGCGTTTCTGGATGTTGTTGATAAATGGCTTTCGTTTTGCATAGTAAATGATAAATGAATAAATGGGTTGTACTTGTATAGCGCTTTTCTACCTTCAAGGTACTCAAAGTGCTTTGACACTAACTAGTAGAGCTTTAACTTGCACATACAGATATAGCGACAAACTGTATTTACTGACAGTGGTTTTCTGAAGTGTTCCTGAGCCCATGTGGTGATATCCTTCAGAGATTGATGTCGGTTTTTGATACAGTGCAGTCTGAGGGATCGAAGGTCACAGTTGGTTTCCGGTCATGCCGCTTAGGGCATGGCCTTTTGATGATATTATGAACCGTAGATGTTGAAATCCCTAAATTTGTCATGGCGCGGAGTCGAACCCGCGTTTCCTCTGCGGCTGGATCTGCGGACGCCTCCAAAGCGTTCCTCCATTGACAGCATGCTCAGACACGTCCCCACTTGTGCTGAGCGCAGCACGCCCACGCATAAACGAGCCTGCACACAATCAGGAATCAAAACACCTGGACTTGACGAGAGGGGGTGAAATAAAAGACCAGTGAAGCCAAGAGACCTTCGCCAGAACGTAGCCAATCCCCCTTGAGTAAGCATCCCGTCTGGCACCACTCCCTTGTTCTTTGCTCGCCTTCTTGTGCTCTTCCTCTGTCCCGACTTGATGTCTTTTGTGTTTCCCACAGTGTTTTCTGTGATCGTGTCCTGCCTCACGACCTCCTCCTGGATCTTTGCTTGCCCTCCCCGATCCTGGACCACTGCTTGGAACCGGACATCGTTGCCTCTCTTCAGCCCCCGACCGCTTGCCTCACTGTTGACTGCCTCTTTGCTTTCCCCCTTGGATTTGACGAAGGATACATCCAACACGCAAAGACAACACCCTCTGGTAAATTCCACATTGTTATTTCCACACATTGTCCGCATTCATTCTCCAGTAGTAGCATCCACACCCCACACATTCATCAAAGGTTTTAATAAACCTTCTAAAACCGCAGTTCAGTCCTGGTGTTGCCTCCTTCCCTTTGCCCATATACAACAGTACGTTCTGGCCAACAACATGGCGGAACCAGGCGACACCAGAGAGCCCCAGTCTCAAATCCCTAAGACATCTGACTTGTCCATTCTAGGTTCTGTTGTAAACGGACACCAAGAGCGTTTTTTCGCTCTTGAGGGCAATTTGCTTTTTCCAGACCTCACTCTAGGCTGGACTGCCTTATGCCTAGAGTGTCGCCCGCTGCTACAGCCCCGCTTCTTACCTCCCCAGTCCGAAGACCGGAACATTGCATTCTGGAACGAGAGCCTAGGCTAGCTAGTCCCAGACCCTTTGAGGGAGATTTCGAATTATGCAGGGGTTTTCTGGTACAGTGTGATCTGATTTTTCAACACCAGCCCTCACGCTATTCCTCTGATGGAGCTAAGATTGCTTTCATTTTTGCCCTGCTCACTGGGCCTGCCCTCAAGTGGGCTACGGCTGCCGTGGACAGGACCGTAGATGTAAGCACTGACTACGCCGCCTTCCGGGCCGAATTTCGGGCCGTATTTGACCACCCCAAGGATGGGGGGGACGCCGCGGGACGCCTCCACTCCATCCAGCAGGGACTACGCTCAGTGGCGGCCTACACTCTGGAATTCCGGACTCTGGCAGCTGATAGCGGGTGGGACGATCGTGCACTTCTCAGTGCGTTCCGCCGAGGACTTTCGGAAGAGATTAAGGACGGGCTACTGAGGGACAGACCCACTTCCTGCAGAGACCTCATCGAACTTGCACTCTTGTTTGATCAGAGACTGTTGGAACGTGCGGCTGAGCGAGCCCAGGGAGACTCAAGGATCAGTACCCGCCCTCAACTGCAATCCTCCTTTGAGACTCCAGCTGTTCCACTTCTGGATCCACCCATCAGGCCAACTACTCCTGAGCCCATGCAGTTGGGAAAGACTCGATTGACCCTTGAAGAAAGAGAGAGACGGTACAGACAGCACCTTTGTCTTTACTGTGGTCTAGCTGGACATATTCTTTGTTACTGTCCGGCTAAAACCAAAAGAGCAGGCTCATTAGCTGAGGGGATCCTGGTGAGCCATACGTCTTTCCCCCAAAGAGAAGAGAACCAGGACATCAGAATACCCGCCACCCTGGCATGGGGCTCTAGAACAATCCAAGTGGAGGCTTATTTGGACTCGGGCGCAGATGAGAGTCTCATTGACTACGAGTTTGCCCGACAGACGGGCATTTCCCTGGTCCACCTGGACAGGACTCTTCCAGCTCAAGCCCTGGACGGGCGACCTTTGGGACCCATCAGGTTTCGTACTGAACCAATTTCAATGACCATTTCAGGAAACTACAGCGAGACCATCAGCCTTTGGGTTCTGGATGCACCGATCGCCCCGCTGATACTGGGTAGGTCATGGCTCCAACAACATGACCCCCACGTCTCTTGGTCGACTGGCGGGATTTTGGCGTGGAGCACACCCTGTCACGTTAACTGCCTCAGAGCTGCTTCCGTTCCGGTTGTCCGCCCCAGTTCCAGCGCCCCCCAGACAGATCTATCCCTTGTACAGGTCTGCTACCATGACCTAGCTGAGGTGTTCAACAAGGAGCAAGCACAGGTTCTACCCCCACATAGACCTTACGACTGTGCCATTGAGCTCCTTCCAGAAGCTAAGCTAAGTCGTCTCTACAACCTGTCACTCCCAGAAAAAGAGGCCATGAAGACCTACATTACTGAGGGCCTAGCTTCTGGGATCATCACCCCATCCAAATCTCCACTGGCAGCTGGATTCTTCTTTGTCTCCAAGAAGTACGGCTCACTCAGACCTTGCATTGACTACCGTCACCTCAACAATATAACAATAAAGAACAAATACCCTCTACCGCTGCTTAACTCTTCATTCGAACCATTGGCCTCTGCAACCATTTTCTCTAAATTGGATCTCCGTAACGCCTATCATCTTGTGCGGATTAAGGAAGGGGACGAGTGGAAGACGGCGTTCAACACCCACCTTGGGCACTTTGAATACCGGGTCATGCCCTTTGGACTCACGAACGCTCCAGCTGTATTTCAGGCCTTCGTCAACGACATTCTTCGTGATATGCTTGATCAATTTGTTGTTGTTTATCTGGATGACATCTTGATTTTTTCCCATAGTTTGGCTGAACACCAGGAACATGTGCGACTCGTACTTCAGAGACTGTTGGAGAACCGACTGTATGTCAAGGCCGAGAAGTGCAACTTTCACACCTCTTCTGTGGAGTTCCTTTGTTTTGTGGTGCAGAAGAGACACATCAGAGCCGATCCCAAGAAGGTGGATGCCGTGGTGGATTGGCCTCAGCCAGCTTCCAGAACAGAGTTGCGGAGGTTTCTCGGCTTCGCAGGATTTTACCGTCGCTTCATCCAGGACTTCAGTCGGATTGCTGCACCACTCCATGCTCTCACCTCTCCTAAAAGCTCTTGTGTATGGTCGCATACTGCCAACAAAGCTTTTGAAGAACTGAAGAGGAGATTCATCTCTGCCCCTGTCCTCGTCCACCCTGATTTGGACGTGCCTTTTCTCGTGGAGGTGGACGCCTCCAACTCCGGGATTGGTGCCATACTTTCCCAACGCTCTAAGATTGACAATTTGATTCACCCAGTTGCATTCTTTTCCAGACGCCTATCCCTGGCAGAGCAGAACTACGACGCTGGGAACAGAGAGCTGTTGGCGGTCCATGAAGCCCTCACCAAATGGCGACATTGGTTGGAGGGGGCTCGTCACCAGTTCCAGATTCTGACCGACCACAGCAATCTCCTCCACATCCGCTCTGCCAGGAGGCTGAATAATCGACAGGCAAGATGGCAACAATTCTTCTCCCGATTCGACTACTTGCTATCTTTCAGACCCGGATCTAAGAACGCTAAGGCAGACGCTCTCTCCAGAGTGTTTAGGGAGGAACCTTCAGAGCGCTCAGTAGATGTTCCCATTCTGCCTCCCTCTCGTATCGTGGGGATGGTCTCCTGGAAAGTGGAGGAACTTGTTAAGACTGCGCTGCGCTCCAATCCAGGACCTGGGGGTGGAACACCCAACAAGCTTTTTGTTCATCAGGAACAGCGATCCAGAGTCCTGGATTGGGGTCACTCTCGCCTGTTCTCGTGCCATCCTGGATTCCAACGAACCCTATCACTGCTTCGTCGACGCTTCTGGTGGCCATCCATGGCCAGAGACACGCGTGAGTTTATCGCAGCTTGTTCTTGTTGTGCCCGCAGCAAGGCCTCACATAGACCTCCAGCTGGTCTCCTTCACCCGCTTCCCATCCCTGCCCGCCCATGGTCACACATCGCCTTGGACTTCATCACAGGACTTCCGGCCTACAGAGGTAACACCACTATATTAACCATTGTGGACCGTTTTTCCAAGGCAGCCCATTTCATTCCGCTCAGCAAATTACCTTCCGCTTCGGAGACGGCCGACCTCCTCACGCTCCACGTCATCAAGCTTCATGCCATCCCGGTAGACATTGTCTCTGACCGCGGACCCCAGTTTTCTTCACAAGTCTGGAGAGCCTTCTGTAGGGGGATTGGGGCCTCGATCAGTCTCACTTCAGGATACCACCCCCAGAGCAACGGGCAGGCAGAAAGGGCTAACCAGAGCGTCGAAACCATGCTCCGCTGTGTCGCCAGCAAGAAGCCTACTACCCGGTGCAAGTTCCTCCCTTGGGTAGAATACTCTTACAACTCCTTGAAGAGCTCCGCTACCGGTATGTCACTTTTTGAATGCTCATTAGGCTATCAACCCCCCTTGTTTCCCCTGCAAGAATTGGAGATAGCGGTGCCCTCTACAAAGGCCCATATAAGGAAGTGTCAGAGGGTGTGGAGAGCCGCTCGTGCAGCCTTAGAGAAGGCTTCTGCGAAGATGTGCCACAACGCCAACCGTCATCGCATCCCTACTCCAACCTATTGGCCAGGACAGCAAGTGTTTTTACTGGCGAAGGACCTAAATCTTCAGGTACCTTCTAAGAAATTAGCACCACAGTATGTGGGTCCTTTTCCCATCCCATTAACCCCGTATCTGTCAAGCTGGCTCTTCCACCCTCGATCAAGAAACCGGTAGCGGAGAGCTCTCTGTCCCATCCTGTCCCCCCCCACCCTCTAGGTTCTTGTCTAATGGAGATCAGGTTTGGATGGTTAAGGAAATCCTCAGGGTCCGTCGACAAGGTAGGGGGCTCGTTTATCTGGTCGACTGGGAGGGATATGGACCTGAAGACAGATTTTGGGTGCCAGCCTCCTACCTTGCCGATCCCTCACTTCTGGAGGATTTCTATCGTTCCAATCCTGATGCTCCCCGACGATCGTCAGGGGCCTCGCATAAGGGGAGGGGTACTGTCATGGCGCGGAGTCGAACCCGCGTTTCCTCTGGGGCTGGATCTGCGGACGCCTCCTCTGACAGAGCGCCAAAGTGTTCCTCCATTGACAGCATGCTCAGACACGTCCCCACTTGTGCTGAGCGCAGCACGCCCACACAGAAACGAGCCTGCACACAATCAGGAATCAAAACACCTGGACTTGACGAGAGGGAGTGACATAAAAGACCAGTGAAGCCAAGAGACCTTCGCCAGAACGTAGCCAATCTCCCTTGAGTAAGCATCCCGTCTGGCACCACTCCCTTGTTCTTTGCTCGCCTTCTTGTGCTCTTCCTCTGTCCCGACTTGATGTCTTTTGTGTTTCCCACAGTGTTTTCTGTGATCGTGTCCTGCCTCACGACCTCCTCCTGGATCTTTGCTTGCCCTCCCCGATCCTGGACCACTGCTTGGAACCGGACATCGTTGCCTCTCTCCAGCCCCCGACCGATTGCCTCACTGTTGACTGCCTCTTTGCCTTCCCCCTTGGATTTGACGAAGGATACATCCAACACGCAAAGACAACACCCTCTGGTAAATTCCACATTGTTATTTCCACACATCGTCCGCATTCATTCTCCAGTAGTAGCATCCACACCCCACACATTCATCAAAGGTTTTAATAAACCTTCTAAAACCGCAGTTCAGTCCTGGTGTTGCCTCCTTCCCTTTGCCCATATACAACAAAATTTCTTGCAGTTGCATTTTGAGAAACGTTGTTTTTAAACTGTTTGACTATTTGCTCACACAGTTGTGGAAAAAGGGGTGTACCTCGCCCCATCCTTTCTTGTGAAAGACTGAGCATTTTTTGGGAAGCTGTTTTTACACCCATTCATTGATCCCACCTGTTCCCAATTAGCCTGCACACCTGTGGGATGTTCCAAATAAGTGTTTGATGAGCATTCCTCAACTTTATCAGTATTTATTGCCACCTTTCCCAACTTCTTTGTCACGTTTTGTTGGCATCAAATTCTAAAGTTAATGATTATTTGCACAAAAAAAAATAATGTTTATAAGTTTGAACATCAAATATGTTGTCTTTGTAGCATATTCAACTGAATATGGGTTGAAAATGATTTGCAAATCATTGTATTCCGTTTATATTTCATCTAACACAATTTCCCAACTCATATGGAAACGGGGTTTGTACATAATAGGTGTGCACACTGATATAGGGAACATACACACATCCGTAAAGAGATGTACACACATTGACGTGTATGTTCATACGGATGGACACACACACATAAATTTGCGCACTTTCATATTTAAGTGCGCACACACACACACAAACACACACCCACATACACACACACACACACACCAATAAATATGGATGTACAGGTACTGTATGCACACATTTATATGCACATGCTCATTGGTTCACACACACACACAGAATGAGGAGCACATATTCACATAGATGCACACAAATACAGGTAGGTGCACACACATTTTAGGAGTGCACATGTTAAGGTGCATGCGGACACAGGTGCTCATACACGTTAAACTGTGAATGCTCATTGGTACATACATTCGAACACATGCTGAACGGTGCACACACAAACACACATTTGGGAGTACACCATTTTTGTACTGTCGAATGAGAGGGCGTGTATAAAATTGTGATTAATACTGTACACACAAACACACACACACACACACACACACAATGAGGCGCACTTATACAGGTAGATGCATACAATTTTTAGGAGCACATTTACAGGTTCATGAGACACATGGGCGCACACACACACATACACACACTAATACAGAGGTGCTAACACAAGTGCTCACGTTTAAGTAAGCACCTTTAATTTATATAGCACTTCTCACGAGGAGAGCTCACAGAGTGCTGCTCATAGTTAAAATGCAAATCAAGTACAATCGAAATAAGCATGTAGCATGATGCAACATCAGAGCCATTGCAATTATAATTCTTCATTTGGTAATACAAATAATTAAAACTAATTGATTTATATAAAGTAATACACGAATTAAAATGGAATGTTTACTGGAACGCACACTTAGACAAATGTGTTTTTAATGTGTAGGGAGTGCACACAAGTACAAATGTAGGTGCACACATATCGCCATATACTATGTAGCTATACACACACACATACTGTACACGTTTAAGAGCACACACACACATTTTGGTGTGCAGTAGCAGTCAAAGGTTTGGACACAAAATTGTCGTATTGTAGAATATGAGGTTGTGTATAGTATTTTGACTGGTACTAAACACACACAAACACACACGTGCACACAAAGCTGCACTCACACAGACGGTCGAACGTGCTGCAAAAACACATGCTGCTGCACACATTCAGATGTATATATGCAGCACTCTTTCTCTCACACATACGCACACGCGCACACGCGCACTCACGCACACACACACAAGGAGTCAGTTTCAAGAGTTCTGTAGCTTTAATTTGCTAGCACTAATTGGATCATGTCTGTTCTCAACATAAACGGACAAAAAGATTGTAAATGGTGCCCAATTAAACCACTCTACAAGTGTGTGTGCGTGCGTGTGTGTGTGTGTGAGTTCACTGACAAAAACAGTGACAAAACATATTTATATAAAATCCTTTTTCTCTAATTGCTTTTTTATAGTGCACTGTGATTGTATACTGTGACTGTATTCTTGCCACATTGATACTATACAGTATGATAAGTAGGAACTGTCATGACAAGACGGCACAATTTGTACGCTTTTGTGCACATAACATTCCTCCCACGACATCATCCCTCAGGCAAGACCCCCAGCCTTGCCAGACCGCCCTCTTTGACCACATGTGACAGGATGTTTACGGTGCGTTGTTTGCGGCCCTGATCATCACTGTCATGGCTGCTTCTGCTACAACAGTGCCTCTGATGGATGACGAACAGTCACTAGCGTCCTTGACCACCTGGCAGAGTAGGTGTAACACAGAGGTCCCCAAACTACGGCTCGCCAGCGTCCTAAATCCAGCCCGCGGAAAGTCCTAAATAATTTTTTTATAAATTAAAAAAAATATATATTAGAAAAATAAAAAAAATTATATATATATATATATATATATATATATATATATATATATATATATATATATGTTAAAGTACCACTGATAGTCACACACACACTAGGTGTGGTGAAATTACCCTCTGCATTCAACCCATCCCCTTGTTCCACCCCGTAAGAGGTGAGGTGAGCAGTGAGCAGCAGCGGTGGCTGCCCTTGGGAATCATTTTGATGATTTAACACCCAATTCCAACCCTTGATGCTAAGTGCCAAGCAGGGAGGTAATAGGTCCAATTTTTATAGTCTTTAGTAGGACTCAACCTACCGATTTCAGGGCGGACACTTTAACCCAGGGGTAGGGAACCAATGGCTCTAGAGCCAGATATGGCTCTTTTGATGACGGCACCTGGCTCTCAGATAGATCTTAGCTGACATTGCTTAACACAATAAAAATGAATATATTCGCTGGTAATCACATTGTTAAAAATAACGTTCAAAATATAAAACATTCTTATGCATTTTAATCCATCCATCCGTTTTCTACCGCACCTGTTCAAGAAATAACAATGTTATTAAAAATAATTAAAGACTTATTATACTCTAAAAATGTCGTTCTTACTTAAAAAATGCACACATTTAGTTGTAATCAGTGTTAAAAAATATGATATGGCTCTCACGGTAATACATTGTAAAGTATTTGGCTTTCATGGCTCTCTCAGCCAAAAAGGTTCCCGACCCCTGCTTTAACCACAAGGCCACTGAGCAGGCTAAATATATATATACAGTGGGGCATAAAATTATTTAGTCAGCCACCGATTGTGCAAGTTCTCCCACTTAAAATGATTACAGAGGTCTGTAATTTTCATCATAGGTATACTTCAACTGTGAGAGACAGAATTTGAAAAAAAATCCAGGAATTCACATTGTAGGAATTTTAAAGAATTTATTTGTAAATTATGGTGGAAAATAAATATTTGGTCAACCATTCAAAGCTCTCACTGATGGAAGGAGGTTTTGGCTCAAAATCTCACGATACATGGCCCCATTCATTCTTTGCTTAACACGGATCAATCGTCCTGTCCCCTTCGCAGAAAAACAGCCCCAAAGCATTATGTTTCCACCCCCATGCTTCACAGTAGGTATGGTGTTCTTGAGATGCAACTCAGTATTCTTCTTCCTCCAAACATGACGAGTTGAGTTTATACCAAAATGGATACATGGATTATGCAGCAGAGAGATTGGGAGAATGTCATGTGGTCAGATGAAACCAAAATAGAACTTTTTGGTATGAACTCAACTCATCGTGTTTGGAGGAAGAAGAATACTGAGTTGCATACCAAGAACACCACACCTACTGTGAAGCAAGGGGGTGGAAACATCATGCTAAGGGGACAGGACGATTGATCCATGTTAAGGAAAGAATGTCCCCTTCGCAGAAAAACAGCCCCAAAGCATGATGTTTCCACCTCCATGCTTCACAGTAGGTATGGTGTTCTTGAGATGCAACTCAGTATTCTTCTTCCTCCAAACATGACGAGTTGAGTTTATACCAAAATGGATACATGGATTATGCAGCAGAGAGATTGGGAGAATGTCATGTGGTCAGATGAAACCAAAATAGAACTTTTTGGTATGAACTCAACTCATCGTGTTTGGAGGAAGAAGAATACTGAGTTGCATACCAAGAACACCACACCTACTGTGAAGCAAGGGGGTGGAAACATCATGCCAAGGGGACAGGACGATTGATCCATGTTAAGGAAAGAATGAATGGGGCCATGTATCGTGAGATTTTGAGCAGAAACCTCCTTCCATAGATATATATATATATATATATATATATATATATATATATATATATATATATATATATATATATATATATATATATATATATATATATATATATATATCATTAGAGCCCGGACCCCGGCCAATGTTTTAACCAAATGCGGCCTCGAGTCAAAAAGTTTGGAGACCCCTGGTGTAACACATTTTGAATAAGGAGACCAAAATATTTTTTCGAATGAATCATGTATGATCTGGAGTTAATTAATCTATTTACCGTAAATTCATTTTCCCCTACACTTTGAACCCTGTTATAGAACAGTGTCTCTAATTTATGGATTTTTCTTTGCTGACAGCCGTAAAGCAGATAGTTTTTATAAAACACATGCAAATACACTTAAATTCTGTGTTAATGTGTGTACTATGACGCCATCTTTTGTATTAGTTTGCTCACTGCAGGTGCTGCTGGTGTATGTTAATTCCTGCTGTTTAAAGCTTTCAACCGGAAGTGCAAGTGCCGTTCCGTCTTCTAAATCGTCCATAGCGTTTATACTCCAATGGATTTTTTATTCATCACTCCAAGCAACGTTTGCAATTTTTACAATATACCTAGAACAATTCTTGCATACTGAACCTTCTCATGTGTGATGTCTGCAAAACTGTTTCAATGCATATTTGTACATGCTATTGTATTGTATTGAAGCTAGCATGTTTTACATTAGCTAATATGCTACCATGTTTATGAGTGTAGAATTATTCACTTACAAGGGCATTCTGTTTGTATTATTACAGTTTCACAAATTCCTCAGTAAATTCCCCAAAACATCATAATGAAGTTATTGAGTCGTTTTAGCTGTTTGTAGAACTAGCTTTTTGTTTGATCAGCTGTTTTACAGACACCGCTTGAAAACATTTAAGGTATGCAAATTAACATTAACAAACTCTTTTCGTGTAAGCAACTAATTTCACAATGTTATATATATATATATATATATATATATATATATATATATATATATATATATATATATATATATCTGCAACTTATAGTCCGGTGCAGTTAATTGCTGTGTTGCATATGACCTCACGTCTGTTTTTGTTCTCCGCCGCATAACTCCCACGATGGTCACACCTCTTGAGCGTAGCATTAAAACAAGTGAGTAAGTGCAGAAAAAGCCGTATTGCTGTTCTTTTCTTGGGTGTTCCAATCATTCAAATAGAGAGATAAGAAAGTGTTTGCATTGATTCCCCAAAGAAGTGGTTCATAAAGGTAACAAATTCAAGGGAAAAAAACAAAAATGTGTAAAAGGAAATGGCTCTTAAAAATATCGCTTTCATCATCTTGTACAATCAAACCTTGCTCGTGTCTGCAGTGATCACTTTGTAAAATGTTTGTTTAAACTTTTGATTTTTTTGAGAAACTTTCTGTGATGAAATCGAGTTTATTCCCTACTACAATAGTAGTGTTTGAGAGCGGAAGTAATTGTAAAGAAAGGGCAAGAGATCGCATTCGTTAGATTGTGTTCATTTGTTGTTGCTTTGTCTAAATATTGACCAGATTTTTTATTTTTTTTTTCCCAAGATGGCGCTGCTGTAGTGGCTGCTGTTGGCAGGAGCTCTGTGCTCTTGTGTCATCCTTTTGTGTTTCCCTCTTGTTTTCATGTGTTATTATATTTTTTTGCATTTTGGTCCGGGACCCTTTGGGACTGTGTGACAAGGGGTGGCACTTTTGTGACCTCTGTGGTGCTTTTTTGTGGACTTCTGGATCTGCCTCCCGGGAGCCTTTTGGCCATGGAGACCAGCGGCTGGGTGTCTGTTTGGAGAGACTGGAGGAGATGCGGATGAGGGGACAGGGCTGCGGAGCTAGCACTGAGCGCTGGGACGGAGAGGCTTCGCGGTGTCTTGGCTGGGTGAGCAGGTGTCGGACACCTCAGTCACTTTGGACGTATCCACGCTCACCCATGCGGACTGGACACTGGCCGAGAGTGGAGTCTGCTGTCTTGGTTGCTTTGTTGGGTCTGCTCCTGTCTCTGGCCATGCTCCCTCCACTCCAGCGGACAATGGCGTGGAATACCGCAGAGGCCACCACAGTGGACATGTTTCTTTTACTTTTTTATTCATAGCTGTATGTAGAAGTGTCTGGTTGCATCAGCTGCTTTAATGTCTTTAATGTCCTCTGTGTTCTTTGATGTTTTATGTTTCCCTCTTACACACATGGAAGAGGGATGTGTTCTATGGCTATGAGTTGTTTTTTCCCTTTGCCTCAGTCTGCACCCCCTCTCCAGGGCCCAGGCTAAGACCGATTTTTTATATTTTATTTTAATCTTCTATTTTTTTCTCCCATTCCCCCCCCCCCCGTTTACCTGTATCTCATCATTTTTGTAAGGGGCGCTGGAAGCTGGCAGACCCATCAGCGATCCTGTTCTGTCACCCTGTAATGTTTTTCTGATCTTGAATGGGATTGTGCTGAAAATTTTAATTTTCCTGACGGAATAAATAAAGTACTATTTTTCTATCTATCTATCTAGACTGTGCAAAAAAAAAAATGTCACGTTAAGTTCTAGTAATAAATATTATTATTGTTTTTCTTATCCACCATATTTTCATGTTCAATTTGCATAACAGAAACTAAAAGCTTAGTTTTATTGTGCAGGAAAGCAAAGGGATTTATTCAAAATTGATGACCACATTATAACGTATTTGGTGCTATATATGTATGTATGTATGTATGTATTAATAAACTAGATGTAGAAATCCTTTATAGGTTCAAGAGCATTTACTAAATCATGATATCGCTAGAAAACATTGCTGAATAACAGGTACATTTATAGCTAAATAATGAGACAAAATATGAACTTCACACCACAAATAAATACAACATTGTCTTTCACCGATTAATGCTTAATTTGTGGAACCCTCAGATGTAAAGACATGATGTGCCTCCAATATTTTCTTCTTTAAATCATTGTAAGTGTGTAAAGACGTGAGGTTGAGACGAGCAATAACGTCTTAGTGATGATGAATGGTTTACATTATTTGAAAGTAATTTTCCTCAAGACTGTATAAATCCACTCCATCCCTTTTTAGATTTTTTTTTTCATTATCTCTTGTATATTTGCCTGTAAAACTTTAAATAAATATGCTTGAATCTGCACTGATTCAGGTAAATACAGTAACTTAATGGGACTCTCGATCATCGTCTGAAACCGGGAAATACCTCTGGGTCACGTGATTCCACCATTGCAATATATGTTTGTTCGTTCTTTTCCTAACATTTTATGGGTTAGGCTTATATACCGGTGCGCTCTATGGTCCGGAATACACGGTCATTTCTTTTTTAATCGAAACAAAAAATTGCTGGGAAAAGCTCTCAACATTCCTTTAGATTTATTACATTATGCAATTAATCTTGTGTGGTGCAGACTTGCACACCTGTTGCTGTGTAATAACATTGGCACACCCACCAAAGCACCATGAAAGTCGGGGCAGTGAAACGAGGCCCGGGAAAAGTTGGTCCACGTCGGCAAACTGTCAGGTGCTGTTGGTCTTGAACCCCAGGATGCAGAGATGGCAGGCGTAGCACAAGAAAACATTGCTTTAATGTCAAAAAGGAAATAGTGCAACCGGTATGTGCCTATGCAGGGTAACATTGCAACAGGCATAAATAGCAGCCAGCTGATTAACAACAGGTGTGGCCAGGTTGCCAATCAGCGGCAGGTGAGGGGGAATAGGGCTCAGGGAGACAAGTAGGAAAAGGAACCAAACATAGGAAATAAACACAAACCACGGAAGCACAGTGTGACAAATCACAGCCTTAAATTAGCGATTAAAAAAAAAAAACATCCTCAAAAGTCACTAGGTCAGCAACAAATTCTCCTAATTTGAGCAGGCACTAATTATTGCAGCAGGAGAGGCGGTAGATATCGGCCAGGTGGAGTGGTAAAGGTGCAACCGACCTAATAGTAAGAACTTTAAAATGTTAATATTTATTACTTGAGGTAAGGTTAAGGTTTACACCAGAGTTTAGTGCGACCCATCCACCCCTTTTAAGGGGACGAGTTACATGTGAACTTGTATAGTTAGGAGGAGATGCCTCGTTAAGCAGAGAAAAATAATCTGGTTATAACCATGTTTTGTTAAATCCTATGACGCTGATATTGTTGTTTCTAATGAACTCATTAACTAATAACGCTTTGGGAGACAATTAACTGATATTTAAAAAGGCCATATTAAAGGTAGTGGGCTGTTTATTAATGGATTTGTAGTAATAATATTAATGACATTACGTAGATCTCGTGCTAAATGTCTTAAATAACTTTGAGTACATCTAGGAATTGTATGGTTGGAATTTGGAAATTATTTACAAAGCTCAGCGGTTAAATTGTTACGACATAGTTTGCCATCACAGTAGATAGCATATCCACTTCTAGCACGGTCTCTGGAGAGAAAAACAATATGTGAGGTGTGTATTATTCTATGAAAAATAGTAAAAAATAAATTGCCAAATGACACTTGAAAGATTCTTCAACCATGAGACACCAGATTCACTGGTCTGATGAGACAAAGATTAAACTCTTTGGCGTGAATGCCAGGTGTCACTTTTGGAGGAAACCAGGCACCGGTCATTGCCAGGCCAATACCATCCCTACAGTAAAGCATGGTGTTGGCAGCATCTAGTCGGGATAGAGGGAAAGATGAATGCAGCAGTGTACAGAGACATCCCGGATGAAAACCAATGCTTTTCATTCACACTAATGCAGCTTGAGAGGTGCTGCAAAGAGGAATGGGCAAAACTGACCAAAGTTAGGTGTGCCAATCTCGTGACATTGTATTCAAAAATACTTGAGGCTGTAATTGCTGCCAAACGTGCATCAACAAAGTACTAAGCAGATGTTGTGAATACTTATGTACAAATATTTTTTATATGTCAAATAAATGAGCAAAAAAATGTACAAACGTTTATTATTGTCGGAACGAGGACTGTGGTGTGGTTATCTGCTTGGATAGTTGTCCCGAGATGCAAAAGAAGGTGACGGGATATGGCGTGAAGGTAAATACATGTTTTAATTATATTATACAAGTGCCAACAAAAGGCGTGCACAAGGCGGAGACACAAAACTTAACGCAGGGAACAAAACTAACACTAAGGCCGAACTATGGACATAAAACAAAAACACTTACGGTGACGAGAGCAGAGCAGCATGAACTATGAAAATTGCATGAAGCAGTAAACATAGCATGAAACAGAGTGAACCATGCATGAAACAATCAATGACGCCAGCACGACCAACTGAAAAAACAGGCTTAAATAGATATGTCATGATTGACAGGTGCGTGAGTCCGAACACATGACAGGTGAAACTAATGGTTGTCATGGTGACAAAACAAGAGTGCACAAAGAGTCCAAAAACCAACAGAACATAACCAAACAAAACATGATCACAAATACATGACACTTATGGGGTATTGTGTGTAGAATTTTGAGTACAAAATAGAATTTCTTCCAGTTTGGAATAAGGCTGTAACATAACAAAATGTGGAAAAAGTAAAGCGCCGTGAATACTTTCCGGATGCACAGTACTTTTCAATGACGATTGGACCATCCTAATATGATTAAAATGTCTCCATAAATGCTCCTGAGTCAGCTGTATCACCAGGTGCGTGGTTTAGAAATCAGCAAACCGACCAGAGTCTATAATTAGTGCCTGCTCAAACACCACTGGGTTTAACAGCTGCAGCCTCCTCCCCTTTTTGTTTTATACCAGCATGACAAGTTGGCAGTAGCTGCATTGAAAGGTATCATTAATAGCTTTTTCTTATGCATCTGCATGCGCTTTGCGCAGCTGTTGGTGTGGAAGTCGTTCTTTACAAATAATCCATTTGCGCTGTTAAAGGCCTACTGAAACCCACTACTACTCACCACGCTGTCTGATAGTTTATATATCAATGATGAAATATTAACATTGCAACACATCCCAATACGGCCTTTTTAGTTTACTAAATTGCAATTTTAAATTTCCTGGGAGTTTCGTCTTGAAAATGTCGTGTAATGATGACGTGTACGCGTGACGTCACGGACTGTTAGGAAATATGAGCGCTGCGCACACACACAGCTAAAAGTCGTCTGCTTTAACGGCATAATTACACAGTATTTTGGAGATCTGTGTTGCTGAATCTTTTGCAATTTGTTCAATTAATATTGGAGAAGTCAAAGTGGAAAGATGGAGTTGGGAAGCTTTAGCCTTTAGCCACACAAACACACGGTGATTCCTTGTTTAAAATTCCTGGAGGTGAAACTTTCCCATGGATCACGACGGAATGTCAACCAGCAGGTTTTGGTGAGAAAATTGTGGTAATAAGTCGCTTCTTACCGGAGATCAGCTGAGCTTGTGCTGTCCATAGCTGCCGTCGACTCCCCTGAGACAATGGCGTCAACACACCTGTGGAGACACACCTCCCACTATCAGGTGCTATTAAACTCACTAAAACACTAGCAATACAATAGAAAGATAAGGGATTTCCCAGAATTATCCTAGTAAATGTGTCTAAAAACATCTGAATCCGTCCCAATGCAATCGCGTTTTTTTTTTTCTTCTAGTCCGTCGCTATCAATATCCTCAAACACGAATCTTTCATCCTCGCTCAAATTAATGGGGAAATTGTCGTTTTCTCGGTCCAAATAGCATTTTGTTGGAGGCTCACATCATAAACAATGTGAGGATGCGAGGAGCCCCCACACTTGTGACGTCATCGTCTGGGACTTCCGGTAAAGGCAGGGCTTTTTTGTCAGCAGCAAAAGTTGCAAACTTTATCGTGGATGTTCTCTACTAAATCCTTTCAGCAAAAATATGGCAATATCGTGAAATGATCAAGTATGACACATAGAATGGACCTGCTATCCCCGTTTAAATAAGAAAATCTCATTTCAGTAGGCCTTTAATGCTGGCTCAGCAGTTTGCTCCTAACCCCTATTACAACATTGGTTGTACTGTGCAATGCACTTTTATAAATTACCATGTGGTCAAAAAGAGCAATGTTTTCTTTCCCACTTTTTCATGTACTCCAAAATCATTACTAACAACTTTTTGTATGTATGATGAGCCCTTTGCCAACAATTTGTGATATTTAGCTGCAAAGTGTCCTTATGTTTACTGTTGGGCAGCCATTGTCTGTTGCCGTTCCTTTAAGACAACAATGCAGAGGCACAAACATACAGTACTTAACTGCAACCATTACAGCCTACGCTAATGTACAATCAATATGCAAAGCTATGCTAATTTTATGCGCACTGTCAAGCCGCATATAGGCTGGGCTTGCAATTAGACGCCAACTGATTGAGATCAGTTTGTTGTGTTATTTTGTGTGTTGTGACAGTCCCCCTCCAGGAGCTACATTAACTGCCATTATTGACCCTAATGCAACACAACGGGTGTTGCATTTCAAGGCAGGCGGGATGACGACTTAATGACGTTTTATTACCGCACACCCCAGATGGACAAGTAGGTGCAGGTGTGCTCTATTTTTGTTTAGCTAAAGCTAAGCACATTTTAGCTTACAACTCCAAAATTGAGCATGACAAAAAAAAGGTCAGAAAAATGCAAAAAACAGTTAAAGTTGTCTTCAAGCTGTATGTAATGATTATGTAAATTACCGTTGTTTATACCAATCGCACCAAATGTTTGAATAAATGAATATTTTTGCATATATTAGCTGCACCAGACTGTAAGCCACAGATATGTACGAAATATTTTCCAACGGGTGCCTGGAAAACTAGCTATCTTCACTAAGTCCACAGAGACGTTTTGGTGAATTTACAAAACTTAAACTATAGAAAAATATAGAAAAAGAATTCCATTGTAAGTTAATAATATTAACACACTAACACTTGTAATTGTGTTAGCATGTTTGCTAATGCTAACGATTCTAGCTTGATTACATAATAGCACGTACAAATATTCATGAAAAAACACTTGCAGACATCCCACATGGGAAGATTTAGTAAGTATGAATTGTTATAGTTATATTTTAAAACTTACAAACTTTTCTTAGGGTGATGAATGAAGAATCCTATTGACGAATAGTAGACGAAATAGTCTGGTTCAAGGCAGGAAACAGGATGTACATTTTCAACCGGCAGCAAACTCGTCCAAAAGAAGGCAACGTAGCACAAACAATAACACACGTTTCCAGTCTCTCTGTCTGTGTTTTGTGAAAACTATTTGTTGAATACAAAACAAAATGACCATTAGCGTACAAAAATCCATAAATTAGCTGCACCATATTAAAAGCCGCAGGATCCAAAGCGTGTGGAAAAGGTTGCGGCTCATGGTCTGGAAAATACGGTATTACTGTGACTTTACTTGTGTTTTTCTTACAATTTAGCTTGTGAAAAACAATAAAATTTAAATTATGAAGGAAAAGCAACTGTCTTTTTTTAGTACTTGTTGTAATAGTTAAGGCTTCACGGTGGCAGAGGGGTTAGTGCGTCTGCCTCACAATACGAAGGTCCTGAGTAGTCAGGGGTTCAATCCCGGGCTCGGAATCTTTCTGTGTGGAGTTTGCATGTTCTCCCCATGAATGCGTGGGTTCCCTCCGGGTTTTCGGCTTCCTACCACCTCCAAAGACATGCACCTGGGGATATGTTGATTGGCAACACTAAATTGGCCCTAGTGTGTGAATGTGAGTGTGAATGTTGTCTGTCTATCTGTGTTGGCCCTGTGATGAGGTGGCGACTTGTCCAAGGTGTACCCCGCCTTCCGCCCGATTGTAGCTGAGATAGGCACCAGCGCCCCCCGTTACCCCAAAGGGAATAAGCGGTAGAAAATGGATGGATGGATGTAATAGTTAAATAAAATAATTGAATGGTGGCTCATGGAATAGATGCTAAACCCTCCCCCCTCCCGGCACGCCACCCTTTTGCAAGGCTCTTGATGAATCGTTAAGCAGCAGTAATTGTATTTCATAACTGTCACGAGACCAGGGACAGTCGGGAAGCTATTTGTGTCAGCGTCTCCATCATCTCTCCGCTCGCCGGCTTCAATAAAACTCCAGTCAGCAGCCAGATTGTTAGCAGTCCGCCTCCAAGATTATTAAAAAATCCAAATGGGGAATTTATGGCTGACACCCGCTAACAATTAATAGGGGAGCGCTTGATTAATAAAGTTGGCTCAGCAGCATCCTCGACACTCCCCGTCGCTAAAGTTGAGGAGGGAAGGTGCGGCGGTCGTGTTTGTCATGGGCGACAGCTGTGTCATTCTTTTTGATTAATGGAGCAGTGTGACCCCGCCCCCTAACCCGCCTCCTTCCCTGTCGCAGGTAAAAATAGATGTAGGCCAATTTAGGAGGCGGAATTAAGAAGTGGAGAAAAGATTGAGAAATGTAGAAAAAGTCACCTAGCTGACCTTGTCACCATGTTGAGTCAGCTGTGATTAATTAGTGGAGGGAGGCTGAGCAATTAGGTCAGGGCTCTGTGTGTTTGTGTGTGTGTGTGTGTGTGTGTGTGTTTGTGTGTGTGTGTGTGTGTGTGTGTGTGTGTGTGCACGTGAGTGTGTGTGTGTGCGCGTGCGTGTGTGTGTGTAAACTTTTTGGGGGGAGAAAATGTTCATTAAGGCAACCGCATATGACAATTACTTTCGTTATCAGTTCATTTGCCGTTTCGTCAGTCTAATGTCTTCCATCGGCGAGAAATGTCAGAAGAAGTGTCGAATAATAACGAGCCTCCTTCGATGTCGTCTTTTATTTCTGGTTCCTTGGCCTAGCAATTTTACAAATCAAAGTAAGAAAAAAAAAAAAAACATATTTAAGAGCAGGCACCAGATGGAACTAGGATGGAATAAACGCCATCCATTTATTAGGATTTTTAGAGATAGCATTTTGGCATTCTTAACTGTCATATAAGTGTAAAAAAAAAAGAATGTATCAATGTATTGCACGAGCTCAGTAAGAAATGTTAATATTAGGATGTAAAAGCAGTAAAACACAACCGGTTAGCTATAATGATAACAATGTAACACAAAAGTTATTAACTGGGGGATGGCATGACGCATTGAGAGAGTGGCTGTGCCAGCAACCTGAGGGTTCCTGGTTCAATCCCCACCTTCTACCATCCTAGTCAGGTCTGTTGTGTCCTTGAGCAAGACACTTCACCCTTGCTCCTGATGGGTCCGGGTCAGCCCCTTGCATGGCAGCACCCGCCATCAGTGTGTGAATGTGTGTGTGAATGGGTGAATGTGGAAATAGTTAAGCGCTTTCAGTTCCTTAAAGGTAGAAAAGCGCTATACAAGTATAACCATTAACCTCTGTCTATATTAAAATGGGAAACATTGAAACACTGCATCTATTCACGGAGACTTACGCAAAGCTTTAACATAAGGAAAAGTTCCTTCGACTTACATCATACAAACTTTGTAACCATATTTAGTTTTAAAACTTGCAAAAAATGATCATTCAATCAATCAATCAAATCCACATTGACATCTTTGGCTCAGATTCCACATCAGGGCAAGAAAAATCGCAGATGTGGGGATCCCACCTGGGTTGACTGGTGCAATGGATGCCGAGTGGATACAGTTAATATTATGTGAGAGTCCAGTCCATAGTGGGGTCAGCAGTGGATCATCTTGCATATCGGGGCACAGGGACGTCATCAATTGATGCAAAGAAGAGTGGTCCATCCTGGGTCCCGACTATAAACAGCTAGCGCGTCATCCGTGGAGGCAGATCCATGGAGAGGGGGGCAGAGAAGAAAAGAGAGACAGTAGTTCAACTGGTCTAAAAAGGGGTCTATTTAAAGGCCTACCGAAATGATATGTTGTTATTTAAACGGGGATAGCAGCTCCATTCTATGTGTCATACTTAATCATTTTGCGATATTGCCATATTTTTGCTGAAAGGATTTAGTAGAGAACATCCACGATAAAGTTCGCAACTTTTGCTTGCTAACAGAAAAGCCCTGCCTCTACCGGAAGTTGCAGACGATGATGACGTCACATGTTGATGGCTCCTCACATATTCACATTGATTTTAATGGGAGCCTCCAACAAAAAGTGCTATTCGGACCGAGAAAACGACAATTTCCCCATTAATTTGAGCGAGGATGAAAGATTGGTGTTTGAGGATATGGATAGCGACGGACTAGAAAAAAAAAAAAACGCAATTGCATTGGGACGGATTCAGATGTTTTTAGACACATTTACTAGGATAATTTGGGGAAATCCCTCATCTTTCTATTGTGTTGCAGTGTTTTAGTGAGTTTAATAGTACCTGATAGTCGGAGGTGTGTGTCCACGGGTGTCTTGACTTGCAGTGTCTCAGGGGAGTCGATGGCAGCTTTATGGGCGGCACAAGCTCAGCTGATCTCCGGTAAGAAGCGACTTTTTACCACATTTTTCTCACCAAAACCTGCTGGTTGACATTCGGTCGGGATCCATGTTCACTTGACTGCGCTCTGATCCATAGTAAAGTTTCACCTCCAGGAATTTTAAACAAGGAATCACTGTGTGTTTGTGTGCCAAAAGGCTAAAGCTTCCCAACTCCATCTTTCTACTTTGACTTCTCCGACATTAAGCGAACAAATTGCAAAGGATTCAGCAACACAGATCTCCAAAATACTGTGTAATTATGCCGTTAAAGCAGACGACTTTTAGCTGTGTGTGTGTGCAGTGCTCATATTTCCTAACAACCCGTGACGTCAAGTGAACACGTCATCATTACGCGACGTTTTCAAGAAGAAACTCCCGGGAAATTTAAAATTGGAATTTAGTAAACTAAAAAAGGCCGTATTGACATGTGTTGCAATGTTAATATTTCATCATTGATATATAAACTATCAGACTGCGTGGTGGGTAGTAGTGGGTTTCAGTAGGCCTTTAAAGGCTAGAGCAGGGCTGTCAAACGTACGGCCCGCAAACTGGTTTTATGCGGCTCGGTAGATGATTTTGCCAAGTATAAAATTGACCTGAAATTGTTCAAGGAAAGAGACTGCTGATCTAAACGTGTCCATTCGATGTCACAATAACATCCCTATTGGGCAAGCAAACGCTTTACACCGGGGCCAAGCAAGAAGTACGCAGTAAAGCGCATCTAGCTATGGTAACGCGTGGCTTTGGCTCCTCCCCTCGAACCAATGCAACTTAAAACCTGCAGTTTTAGGTCTTCTGCTTCGAACACATTGTTCTTCGACACACTCAATCTGCGTTCAAAGTACTTCGGCTTATTAGTGATTCCTAGAGCCCCAAAAAAGTCTGCGGGCTATAGAGCGTTTTCCATTCGCACTCCAGTACTCTGGAATGCCCTCCCGGTAACAGTTTGCGATGCTACCTCAGTAGAAGCATTTAAGTCCCATCTTAAAACTCATTTGTATACTCCTGCCTTTAAATAGAACCCCTTTTTAGACGAGTTAATCTGCCGTTTTTCTTTTCTGCTCTGCCCCACTCTCCCTTGTGGAGGGGGGGCACGGGTCCAAGTACTGGCTGTCCAGAGTTGGGCCCAGGGGTGGACCGCTCGCCTGTGCATCAGCTGGGGACATCTCTGCGCTGATGACCTGTCTCCTCTCGGGATGGTCCCCTGTTGGCCCCACTATTATGTTAGATCCACTATGGACTGGACTTTCACTATTATGTTAGATCCACTATGGACTGGGCTTTCACTATCATGTTAGATCCACTATGGACTGGACTTTCAAAATATCATGTTAGATCCACTCGATGTCCATTGCACCGGTCGCCCTAGAGGGGGGCGGAGAGGTCACCCTCATCTGAGGTCCTCTCCAAGGTTTCTCATTGTGGTCCCACTGGGTTGAGTTTTTCCTTGTCCTACTATGGGATCTGAACCGAGGATGTCTTTGTGGCTTGTGCAGCCCTTTGAGACACTTGTGATTTAGGGCTGTATAAGTAAACATTGATTGATTGATTGATCGATTGATACATTGATTGATTGATTGATTGATTGATTGATCGATCGATTGATCGATCATTGCCCCTAAATGCCTCTGTCAAAAATTAGAAAAGTGAGTTAAACTCCACCATCTTCCACCGTTTCTACCTCCGGGTGTGTAGTATGTTGAGTTAGCACAGGGTCAATACCTGGACATGACAAATGAGGTATTTGACACCTAGAAGTTTATTTATTTTGTTCAATCCCAGATAGGCTCTGACTTCATGTTTATTGGTTTTGTAGATACATTGAGACAAAGTGTGTTGTGTTTTTCAAACCGCACACATTTTTTTCCCCTTAGAATTTGAAGTGTTTTGTTATTATTTGTGATTTGTACATGTTCAGAATGTGCTTGGTCTATTTTCGGCCAAAGTAAAACAAAGAAAACAATCTGAAGTCGTCTTTGTTGTTAAGTTATCATGCCATGATTTTACCAGTCCGGCTCACCTGGGAATAGATTTTCCACCATGTGGCCCCTGAGCTAAAATGAGTTTGACACCTTTGGGCTAGAGTATACAAATTAGTTTTAAGATAGGACTTAAATGCTTTTATCAAGAACTCTCACGAATGGCCAAGACAGATCAATTATTTTACTTTTATGTAATATTTTTACAATATGCTACAAGTGTAAAAAGAAGTTAACCACTTTTAATATATAAACGTAAAAACAATACGATAGTCTCGAAAGACAAGGACACAACTGAAAGCTTTTACTTTTACGCAAGCCCTTTTTTGTGCTTGTTGTACAAGCGGGATAAGAAGTTAACCAATGTGACAATTGAAACGTTGTTTCAAATGACAGACATAGGGCAAATATTTTGCTACTATGTATTGCTATTTTTATCGTACTTGTCATTCAAGCGTGATAAGAAGTTTACCGCTGTTAGTATGTAAACATAAACACAAAACAGTAGTTTTTATAAGATGAGAACATAACGCAAAGCATTTACTTTTTTGTTATGGATTTTTTTGTACTTTTACAAATGCAAGCATAATAATAAGTTTACAGATGTTCATATTGAACACTGAAACAATTCAACATACTCTAAATTTAGGGCATAACGTAGGGATTATCCTTTTTTTTCCACCCTGTCCAGCTACTCAGGCAAACCATATTGTTGATGTAGATGCCCATATTTGCTGTACAGGTTTACTTTACTATAGAGAAGTGTGGGATAATTTTATTGTTGCCCTATTTGTGTATGACTTTATGAAATGTATTTACTGTATATTAAAATTTGGCGCAGAAGGGGCTAGAAAGACGAAAAAAGAAAAACACAGGGGGAAATTGCGAGGACAAGAGGGGTATAGGACAGAGAGACAATAACAAAAACAACAGAACAGCATCCTGCAATGAGGTGGCGAATTGTCCAGGGTGTACTCCACCTTCCGCCTGATTGTAGCTGAGATAGGCACCAGCGCCCGCCACAACCCCAAAGTGGAATAAGCGGTAGGAAATGGATGGATGGATGGATAGAACAGCATCAGCAAATATGATATGCACAATTATGATAGTAAAAGTGATGGCAAAGAAGCAGTTAGTGAAATAAATAATAATACAGAAATGACAATAAACATTATTACACTACAAATGGAGCTATACAACTACCAATTGAAATAGCACTATTGATGATAAATCATAAAAATCTATTATCAATAATACAAATGTTTCAGATGCAACAATGCATAGATGTAATGATAACTTGAATTAAAAAAGAAAACAGATAAATCAAGGGGAAGAAAGAGAAGTGAACTGTATTAACCTAGTAGTTTGTTATAGTAACAATAGGTTAAGCTTTGTCAGTGTTCCGTGCCTTACTCAGTTTCTTTCCCCTAGGGCAACAACGTTAATATATGTTTAATGAAACTTGAATACATGCATGTGTGCTTGTATATGTACAGTATGTGTATATGTATGTTTGTACAGTGAATGTATATGTACAGTATGTGTATATGTATGTTTGTACAGTGAATGTGCGTGTGGATGTATGTACCATGAGTGTGTATGTATGTACCGCATCCGTGTATGTATGTGGGAGCGTAGGTACTTATGTATGTGCTTGAGTACCTTTGTGTGCGCGTATGTATGTATTAAGGATTGAATATGCGTATGTGTGTTTATATGTATGTATAATTGTGTGTATATGAGTATGTATGTGCATTTGTGTGTACAATATATTTGTCTCCCAGTGTGTGCGGGAGCCAAAGTAGGGCCCCAGCCACCCAGAGAGTCCAAACATTTTACTTTTATTTAAGTCATTTTTTGTAGCGCAACATGGGGTCCACCAAGGCTAATACTGAAACACAAAAACATAACAAAAATGAAAAGCATACAGTGAATACTTGACTTCTATGCAATGCTTTATTTATCGTATTTGTCATACAAGCATAAAAGCATGATCACTACTGTTAAAATTAAAACGTAAGAACAATAAAACGCGTTGTGTCAAACGACAAGGACGTCACACAAATATCTTGCTTTTATGCAATGCTATTTCCCTTTTGCACTTCTCATACAAGCATAAAAATAGGTTAACCAATGTTAATATTAATGTCATGATCTGCTACTCGGATCATGGCATATTCTGGTTTTGTTCTGTTTTGTATCTCGTCTTGTTGTTATTTGACTTCCTTAGTTCCTGGTGGCACTTCCTGTTATGTTCCGTTGCCATAGTTTCATATTAGTGTCACCTGCCTTGTGTTTTCGACGCACACCTGCCTCCTAATTTCTGTCTCTACTTAAGCCTGCCTTTTTCGTTACTGGCTCTTGGATTCTCATTTGCTATTTGATGCAACAGGTGACGTCGCTATTCCCACATTGTGGTAAAGACTTTTGTGTACTTTAGCTTCCACGCTATTCTGTTGCTTGTCCCTAGCTCACATGTTAGCGCTTTCTGTTGGTTTTGTCTATAGTGCCTTTGTGCAAGTATTTTCTGTTCCTAGTCCGTTTTTATAGTTAAATAAATCATCATTCTTACCTTCACGCTGTGTCCAACTCAAACTGCATCCACAAGGGAACAAAAACCACACCACGATGCCAGTAAAGCGTCACAATTAATACCTAAAAACAATAAAATGCATTGTCTCAAATGCTATATGGACGTCTTTTGCAACGCTAATTTTATTGTAATTCATTTACAAGCGTAAGATGAAATTAACCATTGTTAATATTAAGATGTAAAAACAATAAAACGTATCTCCGCTGATAGACGTTACGCAAAGATGTTACTTTTATGCAACGCTATTTTTATAGTACTTCTCATATTAGCTGTTAATATTAAAATGTTAAAACAATGAAACATGTTGTCTCAAACACAAAGACGTTACTTTAATGCAGCGCTATTTTTGTCGGACTACTTATACAAGCATACCATGAAGTTAACTACTGTTAACTACGTCAAAACAATAAAAACAATAAAAATTGACAAGGACTTGCGACAATACGTTACTTTTAAGCAATGTTTTTTTTTTCATCTTACTTCTCATACAAGCGTAACATGAAGTATATCCCTGTTAATATTAAAACGTAACAGCAATAAAACCCGTTGTCTTAAATGAGAAAGACGTAAGACAAGGATGTTACGTTTATGCAACGCTGTTTTTATAGTACTTCTCATACAAGCGTGAAAGGAAGTTAAACACTGTTAATATTAAAACGTAAAAACAATAAGACGTGTTCAAATGACAGACGTTACACAAAGACATTACTTTTAAGCAACGCTATTTCTATCGTACTTCTCATACAAGTATAAAAGTAATAACTGGTAATATTGAAACACAAAAACAATAAAACGTGTTGTTTCAAATCACAAAGACGTAAAACAAAGATATTACTCTTATGCAAACTATTTTTTATCGTATTTCTCATGCAAGTGCAAAAGGAAGTTAAACACTGTTCATATTAAAAAGTAGAAACTATAAAACGTGTCGTCCCAGATGACAGACCTTAAATAAAGACGTTAATTTTATACAAAGCTATTTCTATCGTAGAAGTGCAGAACTAAGTTAACCACTGGTCATATTAAAACGTGACGAATATAAAAAGCATGCTCTAAAGTGACAGACGTTACTCAAAGACAATAAAACACATCTAAATGACAAAGATGTAAGACAAAAATGTTTACTTTATGCAAAGCTAGTTTTATTGTAAGAAGTAAACAGTGAAAACAGTACCTGACTATATCATGAATGTTAATAACCGTTTAGAATTGTTGAAGTGTAATTTTACAGAAAATGTCGGTCACATTTTACGACATTGGATGTTTTGGAAATGGATATTTTCTTGTGGAATGTACAAAAAGAAGTCCTCAGTGCTGTCTTCGGATAAGGCGTTTAAGGATGAGAGCCCCCTCAGACAAATCCTTGAACCCGTAACGAGCATATTTAACAACGATGGCTATATATCCCCCTCCTTCTTTTCTGGCAATTAAAGAGTCCCCGTGTGTAATTTAATTCTTCTTTTCAAGTGCGGGGGCTCCCCTGAGACGTGGCCTGTAGCTGTGCCATCGCTCTTTTGGTGATTATCATTAATGAATGTCGCCCAGGACCATCCCTCAATCTGACTGCGCAGGAAACACAAGCCCTAATTAAAGGTTCCTATTCATAAATATACGCCTACAACCACGCGCATGCTCCTTTTAATGTCAGGAAGGGACGCTTTTAAGAGCGGCGGTGACATATCTTTAAAAAAAAAAAAAAAGCCTGCAAGGAAGGATCTTTGCAATTTTAGATTTGCAGAATTGTGGAAGATTAGTTTGCCCTACTTTGAATTGGAAAAGTTGAGTCCCGGCTGTAATTTTTGTACACCTAACTGGACCATGTTAGTAAACATTTTATCTTTTTTTTTTTTTTAAATCTGTCTTTTTTGTCCCAACTGAATGGAGACAAAACACTAAATGGAGGACACCTGTCAAAGAAAACAAAAGCACGAAGGAGGCGGAAGCAGTTTTTCCTATCAGGAAAAGTGGGAATCTCTATCTTTTTTTACTGCAATAATTGTTTAGAAAACGTTGTTTCTGTGAGGCAAAAAAAAAAAATTAAAAAATCCAATGCAGATTAATTACCCAGTTTTTATATTAATTTTAATTATGCAATAATTTACCGTGAATATGTAAATTAATATAACTTTGAATTATGAATAATCATGACTACTCACAGTTCAGAGTATATTAATCTAATTTAAAAAAATAATCATAATAATTAAATAGAACAACATAGCTAATTTAATAATTAATAAACACAAAATGTTAATTGATCTAATCACACAATATTGATATTACACTTGTAATAAGTAATACTGTTTAATACATCTATATTAAACTATTTTAAGTAGATATTACACTTTCAATTAATAATGGTACAATATACTAGGTCTAAAATATAAGTTAATAAACATATTTGCGAGGCTTACTTTTTTCATAATTTATATAATATTTATTAAAATTCTCAGTAATATGTATTAACAATACTTAATTAAAAATAGATATTAGGCACATTTGTGGATTGCATGTTTCTTTAAAGTTTTGTATGGTTAAATTGAATGATTATTTTTCAAGTGAGACGTTTTCGGTCCATGGTCCTCAGGTTGCCCACCCCTAACATAAACACTGTAATAATTCACTCTCATATGATGCAATAACTAATACACATACAGTACATACTATTGTCTCATGGTGCATGTGTCAACCCTGCACATCCATTTTTTTGTACACCCACAATTGTCCAAATTTAAAAGAGGCGGGGATTAAGGGGCTTTAATTGCGTTGTCAAAAGTACGGCAAATGCGTCACTTCTTGAAAGTCACACACCCTGTCGACGCTGGCGTTTTTAATTATGTCAACTTATCTGATAGATGTGTGCAGATAGGGGCAGAGTGAAAGTTAGACTTTTCTTTATTAATTCTTTGTATCATATATATATATAAATATATATATATATATATATATATATATATATATATATATATATATATATATATATATACACACGCATGCACGCACACACACACACACACACACACACACACACACACCTATATTTAGCCTGTCACTCTGATAGCAGCCAAGTTGATTGGAGATTAAGAAGCCTTTTTCAACTTCAGTCCAACTCCTAAGAACACTCACCTTTTTTCTTTTTTTTTTTTTAAGTGCAAACTGATTTATTTCTGACCAATAAGAGGAAGGCATTACATATTTTTCTTTGTTCCTTAACTTTACCGTAGGTAGGGATAAATTATAACATAAATCCAACAAAAGTGGTGTTTATAGGTGTAACATAAATGTTCCTGAGTATTTCTGCAGGTGTTTTTTTTACGCTGTGCAGTCTTCTTGTGAAGATGGCTGTGTTGGCACTGGAGAGAAAAAGAAAGAAAATAAGCACTCACTGAACAATATTTGGTACACTTGTACAATGTAATTACAACCAGGATCAAATGTTGCATCTAACACAGACTTTAGGGAAAGAGTGACACATGATTTTCATGCTAAATAATCAATGATAATTTACTCAAAATACCTCACCATTGCCTAATGCAGTCCAGACCTTTTTCTATCATTATTTATTCTGATAATATTGTTTTTGAAGTGCAATGTGACTTGTGAGATCTTGCAGACACATATTTTCATTTCTCAACACCTCATGACCCCCCCTGCTGGTCTCACTGGTACTTCTCCACCATTTAGTTGTGTTCCAGGACCTTCACAATAATATAGACGGCAGTTGTATTTTCTTCTGATATGAAAAATGGTGCACATTTAAAGCATACTAATCATAGATACAAAATGATTCAGTTGTAGCTCTTATCCTGCCGTATATACAAATAAAACTGACTACAGTTTTAAACTCAAAACACTCAGAGAAGAATGTTGGTCTATTTGCTGTTTGTTACTCGGCTGTTTTTAATATTTTAGTAACCCTTTTCAGCATTTTAAAAGGTCAAAATTTCAACAGCAATCATTTCACTTATTGACATACTCTTATAGTTATGTGCTTCAAATATTTAAAAAAAAAAAACAATACAAATCTTACTCGTGTGGAAATTCTAAAAAAATATATATATATATAAATATATATATATATATATATATACATATATATATATACATATAAGTTATTATAGGACATCATAATGCAGGCTTTATAGTGATACTTTTGTGCCAGAACCTTTAGAGTTACAGACAACCTTTTTACTTAAAAAAATAAAACTCCCCTCTTTTACATTTAGGAATATTTCTTAACTTTTAGAAATTCATCGGCAATATTTACTAAGTTACATTGTTAGTTGTACCAATAAAAAATAATAGGATAACAGAACACTATATGAATTACAACAGTTTTTGATTGATTGATTGAAACTTTTATTAGTAGATTGCACAGTTCAGTACATATTCCGTACAATTGACCACTAAATGGTAACACCCAAATAAGTTTTTCAACTTGTTTAAGTCGGGGTCCACGTTAATCAGTTCATGGTAGTAGTCTCTGACATATGTATGTTGATATAAAATTAAACATAATATTTTGGTAACATTCTAGAGCAACTGGAAATACCACTGCAAGCTCCTTACTGTTGCAGCCATATAGATCCATAAGCAAAGTCCGAGGCAGCCATTTTTGTAATAAAAAAAATATTACTCGAAAGTAAAAAATAACTTATAAATTATGGTATTTTTTTAAATAGTGTATATATTTTTTTAAATTCTAGGAATGAGTAACAATTTAAGATGCCCCCTCTTGTCTGGTTCAGTGACGTCACAGCTCTTCGTCAATCAGCAGCCAATAGTGACAGACGCCGATGGACATTTTTCTTTTTTTGAGGGGGCGTTCCTCGGTTCCGCACGGGCCTCAATATAAACCTGAGGAGCTGTCATGTAGAAGTGTGCATTCGTAGCAAGGACAACACTCACCATGACTGAAGTTTGTCCTTCCACTTTGAGCTCAATAGGAAAATAGTCCCACGTCTGCATTGTATCCATCCATTATCCTCATGGTAATTCATCAAATGTTCTTTATTTTCCCTCGTGCACGATGGCATTACAGATACAACCCACACGGGTGTTTGCCCCCCTTTATATATAAACACTTTGCGGTGTTTGGGACGCCGTGAGGGCTAGTGGAGCCTCTTGTGGATGGAGGAGCCCCTCCCCTCTGCGTGAAGCCTCCACATAAAGGTGGAACCAATTGCTCTGCCACTGCTTTTGTCCCACTTTTTTTTCAAACACTTTAAATTCCACGCAATCTTACAGCCTAAACCGGTATCCCTCTTACGAGACAAAATACATTTTGTACTACTTTTTATATTGCGTCCTTTACTCTCACTTATGTGGCACTTGCCCAGTCCCCAGGGTGCACATGCATTTATTTACATTTTTTCACCTTTGATGAGTATGAAGTGTGTGGAAACATCTTACAATCTTAAAAGGGATCAGTTAGCATGTAAGAAATTACTCGACTAGTAGTTGTCAAACTTTTTTACCAATTACTACCTCAAAAAACTTTCCAAGTACCACCATAATGACGAACATTAAAATACAGTAGCGTACTATCCTAAGTATTCATTAAAACCAAAGCAGAGGTATTATTTAACAAATATATTCAATATTTAGGCCACTGTAACATTACACCCAGTTTGAAAAGTAACACTGCTTTTGAATTTAGGAAAATATAACTATAATCACTGCGATGAGGTGGCGAGTTGTCCAGGGTGTAATGCGCCTACCGCTCGAATGCAGCTCCTGAGATAGGCTCCAGCGACCCCCCGCGACCTCAAAAGGGATAAGCGGTAGAAAATGGATGAATTAGGTGATTCACCACCATTGGTACACGTACCACAGCTTGAGAATCACTGGTTTAGACCGCATGTTTATATCATAACTTATCAGTAAGCTTTATTTGCTGCTTCTTTTTACCATTGCTTTATTTTGGGTGTCAGTTTTCTGCAGGCACCAAAGTGCAAATGACTTGTTATACTTGAATGTAGTCCACATTAAGCTTTTTTTTGACGTTTTCAATTAAGATATTACTTTATGCTTCAAGGGGGGGAAGCGTTGGCATATTTAAAAGGTACTAAAAGTGCCCTTGACCCCGCAACTATAGCCTAGGTGGGTTAAAGACAATTACAGCCCACCTACAACACACATGTGCATGTTTATGACATGTTAAACATATGGAAATTAATTCGGTTGCGTGCCCATACATTTTTGTTAAAAATACATGACTAATATACGGTATGCATTTTTCACGGTAAGTAATGAGAATATGTATTTTCTTCACCTTCACATAAGTGAGTTGCTGTGGGTGCATGTATTTGTAAAAGGTTGGAAAGCATTCCTAAAGCTGTGTGTATATTCCTATATAATACATATGTCCATGTTGCATGTATGCAAATGCAATTTCCTTTGGAAAATATTGTGTTATGCTAGTCAAAGTTAAAAATGCGTATATTGTACACCTGTTTTTTTTAGATCCCAAAAGTATGAACGTGATCCAAAGCACTGAAAAGGAGTAAACCGCAAAATATTTAAAGGCCTACTGAAACCCACTACTACCGACCATGCAGTCTGATAGTTTATATATCAATGATAAAATATATTAACATTGCAACACATGCCAATACAGCCTTTTTAGTTGACTAAATTACAATTTTAAATTTCCCGCAAAGTGTCCTGTTGAAAACGTCGCGGAATGCTGACGTGTACGCGTGACGTCACGGACTGTTAGGAAATATTAGTGCTGCGCACACACAGAGCTAAAAGTCGTCTGCTTTAACCGCATAATTACACGGTATTTTGGACATCTGTGTTGCTAAATCTTTTGCAATTTGTTCAATTAATAATGGAGAAGTCAAAGCAGAAAGTTGGAGTTGGGAAGCTTTAGCCTTTAGCCACACAAATACATTGTGATTCCTTGTTTAAAATTCCCGGAGGTGAAACTTTACTATGGATCAGAGCGGTCAAGCGAACATGGATCCCGACCACTTGTCAACCAGCAGTTTTCGGTGAGAAAATTGTGGTAAAAAGTCGCCACTTACCGGAGATCAGCTGAGCTTGTGGCGTCCGTACAGCTGCCATCGACTTCCATCAGACACTGGCCTCAAGACACCTGTGGATAGATACACCCTTCCGAGTATCAGGTACTATTAAACTCACTAAAACAGTAGCAACACGATAGAAAGATAAGGGATTTCCCAGAATTATCCTAGTAAATGTGTCTAAAAACATCTGAATCCGTCCCAATGCAATCGCGTTTTTTTTTTTTACTTGATTTTTTTTTTTTCTAGTCCGTCGCTATCAATATCCTCAAACACAAATCTTTCATCCTCGCTTAAATTAATGGGGAAATTGTCGTTTTCTCAGTCCGAATAGCTCTTTTTGTTGGAGGCTCCCATTAAAAACAATGTGAGGATGTGAGGAGCCATCAACGGGTGACGTCATCGTCTGCGACTTCCGGCTTTTCTGTTAGCGACCAAAAGTTGTGAACTTTATCGTGGATGTTCTCTACTAAATCCTTTCAGCAAAAATATGGCAATATTGCAAAAATGATCAATTATGACACATAGAATGGACATGCTATCCCAGTTTAAATAAGAAAATCTCATTTCAGTAGGCCTTTAAAAAGTGTTTGCAAAATGTATTCACATGAACTTACAACTTTGTATGTGTTTTGATGCATTATGCAAACTGGACCGTGCACGTGAGTGTGTGTGTGTGTGTCTGTGAGTGTGTCAGAGTGACGCCTTCCAGTAGTAAACATAAGATTGACAGACAGGTGGGCTCAGGCTGTCAGTGTGACGCGCCTTGAAGGGGTGGAGTAAAAAGCAAGCAAGAGGCCGACCTGCCGTGCTTTCATGTGTCCGTCCATCAGTGCGAGCAGCCCCGGACTCGCTTCGCCATCATTGCCCCGGAGAACCTACTTTTTTTTAATTAGCATTTAATCCAACGCGTTGTATTTCTTGTCAAACTGAACGTTGATGACAACAACCGTGAGCGGGCGCGCACACGCTTACACGAGCCGCGTGCGTGTGAGTGTCGGACGCGCGCACGTCAATGACTGACACTCCGGGGCGAGCGCGAGCTTTAACGTGTCACTCTTCCTTCTTCTCCCCGCAGAGAGACACCTCCGAGCGGGCACGGACGAGTCCCCCGCCCGGTACAACGTCCGGCCGACTACCGAGACTTCCCCAAGAGTGGACTTCTGGGTTCCGGCGGTAGGAAATAGTCCATTTAAGAGGGGCTGGAGGGTGGCCTCTTTCTCCCCGAGCCACCTCCGGTACATCTGCGCGGACCTTCTGGCACTTTCCTCGCCGAGAAACAACTTCCCGGACCGGGCGAATCGCCTCCCTCCTTTGCGGAAATACTCCTTGAAAACAATGCGAAAAGGCGAGTAACCAGCACAAGTCCTCCATTTTCCTATTTAAAACAAGAAGAAGGAGATCTACGCGATTCGCTCCAAGACTTCCGGACTCGTCGTTGCTTTTCCACCCCGCAGTTTGGGCCAGCAGCTCGGGGTCTCTGCATGAAAGCTCCCGGAGCAGCAGCAGTAGCAGCAGCAGCAGCAGCAGCATGCCCCGGAGGAAGCAGCAAGCACCGCGGCGCTCATCAGGTACGTCCGGGTGATGTAAACTAACACACCTTCGCTCATTTAAATGACACGAATCAAACGCACCAGAACCTTGAAGGGACGTTTGATTCACGTTTTAAAGTCAGGGAAAATAAATATAAGGTGAATTAAGTGTTGAATTTGCTAAAAAGTGTAGTATACTTTAATTGAGGCACATACTCGAAAAATGTTAAGCACTTTTATGTTGTTACAATGTTTCAACTCTTTATTAGTCTTGAGGCAAAAACTCTAAAAATGTTAAACACTATTATATTGTTATCATTTTTCAACGCTTTATTGGTCTATACGAACGGTCTCCAACAGGTAGCTTCCGTGCCCCTATTTGCTCACTACTATCAAATAGTTGTGTACATTACTTTGTAGTGTTGTGTTGTGTTGTATTGAATGGTGCAAAATCATGCAAATTCACCATCACCTGTCATGAAAACATTCTCGTTTCTTTCCCTTGTGTGGTTGCAAAAGACTGGGACAACAACTAAAATACTTTTCAAAAGTGTCAACGTTCATCTGTAAAGACATAGTGACCGCTTCAGTGGCCTAGTGGTTCGAGTGTCCACCCTGAGATCGGTAGGTTGTGAGTTCAAACCCCGGCCGAGTCATACCAAAGACTATAAAAATGGGACCCATTACCTCCCTGCTTGGCACTCAGCATCAAGGGTTGAAATTGGGTGTTAAATCACCAAAAATGATTCGCAGGCGGGGTACAGCTGCTGCCCACTGCTCCCCTCACCTCCCAGGGGGTGATCAAGGGTGATGGGTCAAATGCAGAGACTAATTTCGCCACACCTAGTGTGTGTGTGTCAATCATTGGTACTTTATCTTTAACTTAAGTTATATTTTAGATAAACATGGTATTTGGGTCACCTGGCAAATACGAAAAAAAGGTCCCTCTGTTTTCAATTTGGTTCACGTCATAGTGCAAAAGGTTGCAGACCCCAGTCTATGTAAGGAACAAAACTGTACCCTTATTTCCTCCAGTGCAAATATTAGTTGGCATGCTTTGTTTAAAAATAGTTCTTAAGTTCTCCAAACAAACTTAATAATCTCCTGTTTGTTTGTATTTGTTATATAAACAAAAGGGAGGCATAAGTGTCGTATATTCAGCTTTCCCTGTTTTCCGGCCCTAGGATTTGCCATCCTCGATTTGATGCTTGATTGATCGCCTGTCACGCCCGCCGCCTTTCATCTATTCATTCCCGATAAACATCAACTAAATCATTCGCCATGGAGACACGCATGCGCCCAGCAGCTGGCTAGACTCTCCGTCAAAGGGTCACTCCTCCCTTTTTTTTTTCCTTTTTTTTTTCCACCCGTGCTGAGACAAGACAAATTGAAAGAAAAGTTCTGGAGCAGGGATGAATAAGTTGGCGATTAAAGGAAGCAAGGAGGAGGGGTATTGGAGGAAGAGGAGGAGGGTGGTGGGGCGTAGCAAGATCACAGAGAGGCAAGCAGGAAAAGCAGTGTGAGCTTCTTAACGCTGTGACCTGACCTCCGTGTCGGGGAGGTGTTGTACGTTTTTCTGTGCGATTAGGAGTCGTGACCCGATATGAGACGAGATAAATTCAGCGCCTTTTTGAATTTCAGCATCTAGCGCCATAATTATCTCCACCAGGGACGTTTCTGTCACATTTTCTAGTTTAGTACATGAGTAGAGATTATTTTACATTCTTTATAGGATAATAATGTACAAGATTGTTTTGGCCCTGCCGTTGGTATGAGATGTATTTATTATTTTCTAGTTATTGATAAAATTGTTCATTTTTGGGGTGTTGATTGTGGTTTCACATTTAGCCAGATTACCTCACTATTCTACTGCAAACTTTGTGAAGCCATTAATTAATGTATTTTCTTAAATTGTTCACTAAATTATCCATCTATATTGTGTTTTACACAGAGATACCATTTTAATTAACTGAACATTTTATTCAGAGACCAGCAAGGGCGGACTGAAGAACTGTCGGGTGTAAACGTCACCAAGAATTCCCTTACACACAGGCACTGTCCCGCCTGTTACTTTTCTCATACTACATTCCCAGGATGCAGAATTGCCGGCTTGACTTATTAGAACAGCGAAAAACAGGCTTTTACAGACAGTGTTTGGCCTCAGCTTGCATTTATTGTGATTTGTGGCTTTCCTAAAGAGTGAGGGTGTTAGTAGGTTTGAAAGAAGGTCACCTTCTCTCTCTTTCCCTCATGGTGATTGACAACTTTGAAGCCGTTTGAAGTCTACACTGCGATGACCAAAGCCCTGCCAATGAAAAGTTGCTGCAGAATGTTCAATCAAGCGGTGGCGGCGGCCGGAAATGTGAGGTTAAGCAGACTTAATTAAGGTTGCGATGGCGAGACTTTGAACTGGCCGGTGCTGTAATGTGTAATTGACAGGAGGCTTCCACTGATGGATGTGTTGCCTGTTTGAAGAGCTAAACTGTCACGTGACGGCCTAAAGCCTCAGACTTCAGCCACAAAAGGTGTTTCTTCTGGCCTCAAAGCCAAGCTTATATTACCTCCACCAAGGAGCTCATGTTTTGACCAGATTTTCTTGATACTTCTTATCAGGACAGATTGTCATACATTGCATTATTTAAGGGCCGGGCCATCCATCGAATTTCTACCGCTTGTCCCGTCAGGGGTCGCGGGGGTTGCTGGAGCCTATCTCAGCTGCATTCGGGCGGAAGGCGGTGTACACCCTGCCACCTCAACGCAGGGCCAACACAGATAGACAGACAACATTCACACTCACATTCACACACTAGGGCCAATTTAGTGTTGCCAATCAACCTAGGTGCATGTCTTTGAATAAAACAATAACATATATTGCCATAGACATATACTTAATAAAAATGCGTTCAATTAACTGTTCGATATATGTTTTGGTTGAAGGAAACCAGAAAAGGATATCAACATATATTGCGATAGACACATCATCAATAAAAAATGGTCGAAATAAACCGGAAGTTGCGATGCAAGGTTGGTTTCATGAACAAAGGCACTCACACCGGGGTAACTTGACAAAACAGGAAGTGATGACTGAGCAATGGTGGGAGGGGCATGCCAATCACAACCACAGCCAATCACTTAACAGTATCAAGTTTGGTTGCGTCTTATTCCTGCCTCTGTTCATTCTCTGCATGGAGTGAGAAGAGAAACTAAAAATGAATTCCACAGATAGCGAATACATTTTTCATAAAACAGGAAAAGTCACCTTGGCAGTATGGCAGTTTTGGGGAATATTTAAAACACACTCTTTTTTTCTTTTCAACTTCGGTCTGTTCCCTATTCTATTCGGGTATATGGAAACAACAGGAAGGAACTAAAGTGCTGGACTGTATAAATAAAATAAATTACAAAAAATAACAAATCTGCCCCTTTTAAAATAGTAATTTGGTACAATAATATTTAAATAAAAAATACTGAATATCATAAATTCATTTCTTTACTTAAATAAGAATAACAGATCAACTTAAATGTTACACAGCTGTAACTTCATGGCACTAAACTTGCAAAAAATAGTTGTCCTCATGTGTCCATGTTTACATTTTCACACTTTGCACTTTTTTGTTCAACTTAAGTAAGCTTTTCTTACTTTTTCCTTATACTTTCTCTTGGTCCTTATTTTCAATAAGTTATGCAAATATCAATAATTATCCATATAGTCCGATATAAAACACTCAAAATGTTATGTAGTTTTATGCGATACCGCCCAGACCTACGTTTCATTTCTATTAAATAACAGACATATAGTAGACCTGGGTGATATGGCCTGAAAATAATATCTCAGATTTATTCCCCCAAAAATATGATTTACGATTTTGTTCCCCTACTTTAAAAAAAAAAAAAAAACATTGAATACAAATGACAGCGATCATTCAAAACAAGTGTATTTGTTTTCGATCAAAAACATATTGTACATACATTGAAATGACACTGCATACATTACATCTTACTCTTAGCAAAATTGTTCTCAAAATTATTTTTAGACCAGATATAAATTGTACTTTTCGTGGGATAATTTTCAAAGAATTAAATTAAGAGCTTCCCTTAGGAAGCAATACTTCTACTTGGGGGTTAAATCACCATAAATGATTTCCGGGCGCGGCATTGCTGCTGCCTACAGCTCCCCTCACATCCCAGGGGGTGATCAAGGGGATGGGACAAATGCAGAGGACAAATTTCACCACACCTAGTGTGCGTGTGACAATCATTGGTACTTTAACTTTAACTTTCCATCCATCCATCCATTTCCTACCGCTTATTCCCTTTGGGGTCGCGGGGGGCGCTGGTGCCTATCCCAGCGTTAACTTTCTGTTAGCAAATAAACAATAATCTCCAACATTGACTTTAATAACGTGCAAATTTAAATGCAAACTTGGATAAAATACTTCTATAAATAATAATGTTGTATTAAACATTGTATCCAACTAAAGAAGTAAAACATCAAGAGGACTATAGTTTGTTTCAGTAAATAGATAAAGTAAACACAGCCTTTTTCATTCACACATCTTGGTGGTGTGCAGACTAACTGCTTTTGTGATCGCCTTGTGATTCTTTTTCATCATACATGGCATCATTATACATACCTGGTGTAAATGATTCCACCATATTAAGGTCATTTGTTTGCCCGTAGTTTTCTTGTTGTTGCATCATGTTCGCCTCGTAAAGAAATGAATTTCCCGCACTCGGCTGGAGTCTTCAGTTTCAGATGCTTGAACAAGTTTGTTGTAAATGGGTTGTACTTATATATAGCGCTTTTCTACCTTCAAGGTACTCAAAGCGCTTTGACACTACTTCCACATTTACCCATTCACACACACATTCACACACTGATGGAGGGAGCTGCCATGCAAGGTGCCAACCAGCACCCATCAGGAGCAAGGGTGAAGTGTCTTGCTCAGGACACAACGGACGTGACGAGGTTGGTTCTAGGTGGGATTTGAACCAGTGACCCTCGGGTTGCGCACGGCCACTCTCCCAATGCGCCACGCCGTCCCTTGTTGTGCCTTTTTGTAAAACAAACTTTGCAGCGTGCAGTCATTTGTTTCACGCCTGTTGCCGTAAAACCAAAGAACTGTCAACGCTTTTCTTTGAAACTAAGCGTCCCACCTTTGTTAGCGTTAGCATTAACCATTCGCTATGTGTGCTGCTATGCAAATAAAGGGACAATGCAAGCTACGGAAGGTCATGTGGGGCAAAAAGTATGCCTGTGCCAGAGGGGGAAAAAATTATTTTTTTAAACTGTCTGCAACAAAAAACCCGAATATATCGATAAAATCGATATATCGCCCAGGCCTATAAAATAGTCTTCCAAGGATGACCCTGTTATAGCAGTACCTCGTTTTTCATTAATAATGTTAACTTTAAACCTGGGTTAGTGGCTTTGTGGTTAGAGTGTCCACCCAGAGATCGGTCGATTGTGAGTTCAAACCCCGGCCGAGTCATACCAAAGATTATAAAAATCACACCTATTTCCTCCTTTCTTGGCACTCAGCAACAAGGGTTGGAATTTGGGGTTGAATCACCAAAATGATTCCAGAGCGCGGCCACCGCTGCTGCCCACTTCTCCCCTTACCTCAGAGAGGGTTGGAACAAGGGGATAGTTTAAATGCAGAGGGTAATTTCACCACACCTAGTGTGTGTTTGACTGTCAGTGGTACTTTAACTTTCATTCAAAGCCAAAGCATTTACCAATTACCAAATATTTGCATTGTGAACATTTAAAATAGATCTGTTGTTTTTGCATCTTTTTGTGCTTAAATGTTAGCTTTGAAGAAGACCCGCGCTGTACCATGTTGTGTTTCAGTGACCGAGACACAGCTAGCACAGCACAAGATCCTATCCCTCCTCTGTGTGTTTACATCCCTGTCCAATATCTCCGTTTGTCTCTGAGGAGTTGCAAACAAAAAGCTGTCTTGCCTTCTCATGGGGAGAAAGAAGGAAGGGAATGTTTCAATGACTGCTTGTGTGAAGCTCGGATTCATCAGTCACAGGGATGCTTTTACACCCTGTAATGGCGCTGGGGCCGATCTAGTTTATGGCCAGTGACAATACATCAGTGTTCCCTCATCTGGAAGCACATTAGTGCATCTGTTAGTTTTGGCATCACAGTTCAGCACCATTTGAGCGGCACGTGTTTTTTGCTGCAGTCATTCGTTGTCATTTTTGTTGCTAGCCATGTTTTACTTCTGTGCGAAAAGATTATTTTAAGGGTACAGTTTAGTAACAATCGGCCCTCAAGCAGTCTTTTTTTTTTTCTCTTAGCAAAGTGTATTTGCGCCAAAAGTTGTAAAGAGCTTTAACAACAAGTTCAGCAAAACCTGAAAATTTTTATATCAATTATATTTGGGTATATTTATAGTAAGCAATAAAACATAATAGCGTAGGAAATGTGGCTTCCAGCAAAAAGGTCATGAATCCATATTTTTGTTGTTGTTCAAAGTCAAAAAGACGGTGCTGGGTCCTAACTTGCGCTGCCAGCAACAAAATCTTAAATCAAAAGTGTGCCACTCTTTGTAATGAACATGTCAACTAATCACTCAACATGGCAGAGTAATTACACAATGACACAGATTGAATCCCAGCTTCACACGCATATAAAAAAAAAAGGCGAGCGCAAGAGGTAGCAGTTCCAATGCACTCCATGATGCGGCAACTCGACAGGGAGTGGCTCTTCCTTCCGTGACGTGCCTCATAGTTCTTAATGAGGGGTCTGCCATTGTTAACAATTTATTTTAATTTTATTCAGCCAGTATTTGTGACAGCAAGCTTATTTCAGAGGGTACAAGTCTTCCAGGCCTGGTTATTTTGCTGCCTAAATATGTTGCATATGTAGTAGCAATAAACACATCCAAAGCTTATTTTGCAAATGTGGACAAGTTACCACTTCTGGACACAGAGTAGGCCAGCGGTGTCCAAACTTTTTTCAAAAGGGGGCCGCATTTATTAACTCAAAGGACGCTGGGGCCACTTTGATGTATTTTTGCATTTAAGATGCTAAAAGTAAACCATTGTACGTCAATATATATTGTGCTAGCTGAACAAAACATCTACAGTAGTGTTGTGTGTTACTGTAGGTAACCAAGAAGTTAGTGTATTCTAATAACTAGGTATGTCAAAAATAATGAGACTCATGGGAATATTCACAAAAATGTTGCAATAATCACATATATATGCAGTTTAATCAGGTAATTTATTTTGCGCCTCTATTTTCTACTCTTATCTATTACAACAATAGATATTGTGACCAAGTAATGGGCTCTTTTTGAATTTAATTGAAAAATTTAAATTCATTCAAATCCTGCAAGTGAGTTTATGCTACTAGTAAAACTGATGATACATTCAAAGTTTGATAATCAGATTTTAAAAATGTACGGTTTGACAAGATCGCTAATAATATCTCGATGATAATGAATTCATTTAATTTTTACAATTTGCCGGGGGGCCAATTACAAACTAGCTGCAGGCCTGAAATTGGCCACCAGGTCGCACTTTGGACACCCCTTGTTATCTGCTGAATAGATTTTACAACCAGCATTACATTACAACCATTCATGTTTGCTGCCTAAATGGGCTGTAGTTTATTTATATTTGATTGTGTCAATCATATTTAAACTTATGTCAATCCGTTTTTAATGTTGTCACTACAGAAGCCATAAGGATTTTAGTGTTTGGTAGAAGCCAGCAAAGGTTGCAAGTCATTTGATTGCTGATTAGACGAGCTGCAGAAGAATTCAAAAGTCAGTGATAACCGAGCAAAATTTTGTGAATTACTATTCTGAACCAAAATAATTGATTCATCTTTACATTATAACACACACATCATGCAGTAAGTTAACTTTTGTAACGTTTAGCTGTGATGGGTTTGAAAGTCATATGTTAAGTATTTATTTTGCAGATACAGTTGGCTAGTGTGTATTAATGTGCAAAGGATTAGGTCTGAGCCTCAGGCAAGGAAATTATTGATAGGTCTGTTCTTCTTGGAAGTTGAGTTCAGTTGTTTGGAAAACTGTAAAAGAAAAAATGGACTTTTAAGTAAAGTCTGTTATCGCCTTCTGAACATTTGTTCACTGGCATTCTGTTTTGTGATTGGTTTAGTTTAAGCTTATTTCCTCCATTGTGAAGTTTAGGCCTCATCTGCTGAGTCTTCCAGTTTTAATTAGACAATACCAGAAACATAACGCATGCTAACCGATATCTAGATTTCATTGACAGAAAAACAACAATATTTTAGTTTCAAAACTTCTAATAATTAGGGATGAGTATTATTTACATTTTAACCGATACTGGTACCAATTCGGTACAGTGGTACCTCAACTTACTAATACTACTAATTAACTTAGGAGTAATTTGAGATACGAGCTGACTCTCTGCTTTTGTTATGATTTAATTTGTGTGCATAATTTGAGTTCTGGGTATTTTCACCACTGTTGAAGTCGTATTTCTTCACAGCTATATTTCCGATTTTATGTGTAATAACAGTACATGGAGTTAAATCTCTAGATGTATTTCTAACCTGCTGTCACATTGCCTTACACAGTTGTACTGTAGCTACAGCTGGTCTGGGTAACATATGTATTGTGCCGTATCAAATAAACAGCACACAGCCAGAAATCGACATAATCTGCTTCTCTAACCACTGGAACTGAAAACATGAGTGTGAAGGATAACACCAACCAAATTAGGAAAAGAAACCATTGAAAACATGTCTTACCGTTTAGCAAAGTGGCGCGACCGTTGCACCGTCAGTCTGCACCACATTTCGAAGCTGCTAAATAGTCTGCCCGACGTGTTTCAATTTGTTCTTTTTTCTGACTCTAAAAAGTGGACGATCGTACAGTGTCATAGCTGGTCCGGTCCGTTAGTCAAAGTGGTCCGTGTGCTACATAAACATTGATTTCCTAGATCCGAGGATAATTCTGTCGTCGTCCGCACTACACGTGAGGAGCCGAGCTAACTGAAAGCAGCGGTCTGCACGTCGGGAGCAACCCAAACGAGAGCGCGCTATGGTTACACACCTACTGACTATGAACTGGACCAGCAAGAGTGAGCAGCGTGTGTTTATTTTTTCCTCTCGCTTGCACTTTGAACATGGAGGATTACATATCTAAAATAAAACAGTTTTCTAAACTGGACTTTCAATCGAAGCAAGAGGTAATAAAGGAAGATCTCAATCGAGATAGAGAGTTTTAAAACTGAAGAAAGATAAGGAAGACTTCTATAAACAAGTTATCGATGCTTTTGATCAGAAGGAGCTGCGCATGGACTTCATTTATAAGTAAAGGTAAGACCATAATAATGTTTTGTTTTAATCAAATGTGTTTTTCACAATGGTATCCTTACATCACACTCAAATTTTTAAGCGCAGGCCTAAATTTACTGCATGCCTTTACGGAGGGCCGGAGTTAGAAGAGGTTTTGAAATAATTAGGGCATGCTTGCCTTTACCGCATTCCTTTGGTAAGTACCGGAGTGAGAAGAGGTTTTAAATGAATTAGCGCCCTGGCAGCAATTCAAGGAAATACGGTATACAAAAATGGGGCTCCCCTCAGACCCATTGTCAGCAGCATTAACTCTGTGATTTGCAATATTGCTAAGTATGTGGCCAACATCTTAGCACCGATGGTTGGCAAAACTCTACATCACGTCCAAAACTCAATTGACTTTGTAGCGAAGATCAGAGATTTACAACTGGACACAAATGAAAGTATAGTTTTAATTTTCAAACAATTTCCCTTGTGGATCATTAAAGTTTGCCTATGACGTCACCTCCCTGTTCAGCTGTATTCCAACCCAGGATGCAGTAGAGACAGTGAGGCAACGTCTAATAGGTAATCACACCTCACAGGATAGAGCCACACTAAACCTAGAACAGATTTGCCTTTTGCTAGAACGTTGCCTTAACACTATGTACTTTCAATTCATGGGAAGGTTTTACCGACAAAAACATGGTTGGGCCATGGGATCACACCGGTTGTGCCATGGGGTCACCTGTATCCCCAATAGTAGCAAACCTTTACATGGAGGACATGGAAAAGAGAGCTCTGAGCGTTTTTAAGGGAACACTACCAAGACATCGGTACAGATATGTGAATGGCACATGGGTGAAAATCAGAAATAAAGAAGTGCAAACCTTAATCGAGTACATGAACTCAGTGGACAAAAACATAAAGTTCACACGTGAGGATGTCAAAGACAGTAAGTTGCCTTTTTTAGACTGTGATGTCCACATTTGAAAAAAACAGGGGCCTCCATGTTGGGATGTACCGAAAACCCACACATACTGATCAATTCCTACTTTTTGACTGACGCCACCCACTGGAACACAAACTGGACGTTATCAGAACCATGTTACACAGATAACGGTACTGTTCCGACCAGCCCACAGGCCAAAGAGAAAGAGCATAAGCATTTGAGGGCTCAGCCCAGCTGGTCGTTTGTGAAAAGTGCGTCTATTTCTGGAAATAACAGGAACAGAGTGTATGAGGAGGAAAAAGGTGACAGACGCAAAAATATAGTTATTCCATATGTATCAGATCTATCTGAGAAACTCAGAATAATTTTTAACCAAGACAACATCCCAGTAAACTTCAAACCAGTCAACACCCTGACACCCACAAAAACAATCTGGTGTATGCTATCTAGTGTAATGATGAATGTACTGATTAATGTATTGGGAAACAAAACAACCACTAAGCCGACGCATTGCACAGCATAGATGTGTAAACTCTTCAGGCCATGAATCAGCAGTCTACCTGCACCTCAGGGTGAAACAGCACTCCTTTGAGAACAAAAATGTACAGATTCTAGACAGGGAGGATGGATGGTATGAAAGAGGAGTAAGGGAAGCCATCTATGTCAAGGTTGAAAAACCATCCCTGAACAGAGTAGGTGGTCTGCGACACCACCTGTCTCCCACATACAACACCATCCTTTCAACCATTCCTAAAAGACTCTGCAATTTAGCCTGCAACAAATAACAGGAGTTCGAAACATGCTGGTCACTGAAGCTGACCAGAATCCCATTTGTTTACAACCGAATGGAATGCTTACGCGGGGGACTCCAACTATTTTGACTGTTAGTAGTCGATCCACAGCGATCGTTCTGCCACACAATACATCAATGCTAACGAGAGGAATTTACACTTCAACAACTGTTGTTCTTTTTGACAATTAATAATTGCTCGTTTGCATTAAAACAGTTGTTTTTCTCACTACGATAGGGCAAAACCCTCCTTGCCCAGGCACACCCTCCTGTTTTTTTGGAGTATAAATATATGGGGTTTTGGCACCAACTACTGGACTAGATCTGACCTATCTAATTCTATGAGCACGAACTGATGAAGCCTATTCGTCTTCCAAGACAAACCAAGCAGTCCCGTTGCGATCGATTTGATGTCCTGAGATCATTGATCTATAGTTCGCAAAAAAAAAACAACACAATGCCAGTATACAGTGCATGTTTATGGTCATAAACCATAAACTAGTTTTATGCTATATTGTGTATATCTACACTGAGTGTGCATATTAATTGGTATCTTGTCCTGTCTCGTGTAAAAACAGAAACCAGTGTTGTAAACTAACGGATTCATGTCTCACATAGCTGTGTTAGCTTGAAAAATGACAAATATGATATTTTCGGTTGTCAAATTGTTCAATTAATAGCTGAACAGTGTGGTGAGGACAGCATAAAGTGCTTTCTTCATGTCCTTCCATCCATTCATCCATTTTCAACCAATTGTCCCTTTTGGGGTCACGATGGTGGCCGGAACCTATCCCAGTTGCATTCCGGCAAAAGACAGGATACACCCTGGACATGTCGTCACCTCATCACAGGCACTGTTTAGGTATCTTGCTTATTATATTGGCCGGAAAACCGCCGTATATGGTGTACTACAAAAGTAGTTTGTTTTTAAGTAAGTATTTTTCGGAAGTGTAGACATCATGTAAGCGCCCTTGCTCCTGCCTTACCGTTTTTAATAATAACATAAATTCAGAATGGTATTAGCCATTTCGAAATATGAGCTGCTGCCTACTTACTGTTGCGTAGACAACCCGATGGTTAGTCTGCAGATGGCGCTTCAAGTTGGTTTGTATATTTACAGAAGAAAATGGAGCCACAGGGTTTATACGTTTTTTTTGTCTACGGCTGCTAAAGGGGAAGTGCGTCCATGTCTCTTATTTTCTCTTTCTCGCCACTGTAGGAGAATTATTTTGTATTGATGTCTTGTATTGTGTCTTGTTTTCCGGATGAAAATTCAAAACCGTGTTTATTTAAGACTCTAGTTCTGATCGGGTACCCTTTGTGCTTTTCCACCCACCCCTTTCCAACATGTAACTGTGATTGGCCACTCTCTCCAGCCCACCAAAAGAGGAAATTAAATATAATTGGATTTGGTCTATGTCAGTCTCTTCACATCATTTTTATTCGTTTAGTAAATGTTCAATTACTTTTGTCATTGTTTTTGTCAAAGTTCTTTTGTTTTCATTTATCGTATTAATTTCGTCAAGGTAAAATAGGTTGTTGCTAAATAAGGAATACGAACATTTTCAGTCAACAACATTAACACTGGGAGACACATTAGTCCCCAAGATAATGCTGTTCAAAATAGTTAAATTTTTTCATAAAACTACTGTAGCTGTTTGTAGTACATTTTGTTGTATTGATTTTCAAACAGTATTTTCAATTTAAAAGTTGTTCTTTTGGGTAGCACTGTGCGACAGGGGTTAGTGCATGTGCCTCACAATATGAAGGTCCTGGGTTCGATCCCCGGGCTCGGGCCTTTCTGTGTGGAGTTTGCATGTTCTCGCTATGACTGTGTGGGTTCCCTCCGGGTACTCCGGCTTCCTCCCACCTCCAAAGACGTGCATCTGGGGATAGGTTGATTGGCAACACTAAATTGGCCCTTGTGTGTGAATGTGAGTGTGAATGTTGTATGTCTGTCTGTGTTGGCCCTGCAATGGGTGGCGACATGTCCAGGGTGTACACCGCCTTCCGCCTGAATACAGCTGAGATAGGCTACAGCACCCCCGCAAACCCAAAAGGGACACGCGGTAGATAATGGATGGATGGAAGTTTCTTGTTTTGAAAAGGCATGTTACATGTTAAAATTGTGATGTCATAATTGAGGGATTAAATTGATTTCAAATCATTTTAGTGGGCGGAGCTAATTTGAGAGCTCGGCTGTAGAACAAATAAGTTTAGGTATTACTGTACTTTAAAAAAGACGCCGGTGCTTAAACTGTGCTTGAACCGGAAAAATAGAAAACATACACATTTTTGAAAAAAAGAAAACTGAAACAATGTTTATTTTTTATTTTTTTTATTAAACTTGAACAGACTTGTAATTTAAATACCTTTTTTATACAAATTAAATCACACAACTTAGTTATTAGGGCTGCTGCTTTTGATTAATTTAGTAATTGAATAATCTATAAATACCATTGTTTGATTAATTGAATAATTAAATAAAACACACTTTATAAAGCCTTAATGTGTATTTTATGGAAAATAATTAAAATAATTTTTCAGCGTGCCATAAGCTTCATTCTTTTTTTCTTGGAAATGTACATCAACACTGAAATTGCCCTTTTAACATGCCTTGATGCATGCATTAATATAAGTAAAAAAATAAAATACTCAGTACTGCTGAGTGTTTTTATTAGTATTGCTGATATTAGGCGCTCTATTGCAGCGGCTGTGTGGTAATTATGTTCAAGTAATTAATTTGTTAGTAACACTCAAACTAATAGTCAAAGCAATAGAATAGAATAGAATAGAAAGCACTTTATTGATCCCTGGGGGAAATTCCGCACCACAGTTCGCTCACAATAGACAATAATAATAAATAATATAATATATATAATATATATATAATATATAATACATGAATTATATAAATATATTATACATATATTCTACATTTAAGTGCAGTCAAGAGGAACATGCATTATACAGTCGGACGGCTGTCGTTTTGAAGGACCTCCTGTGTCATTCCGTGTTGCATTTTGAAACATAAGTTGAAACTTTTTTGGAATCATATGAACTGACTATTGTAAGTGATATATTAACAAATAAGAAATACAGTCCAGAATAATTTGTCATAATTATTTGTGCAATACAACACATAAAGAGTGTGCAAAAAAATTATAATTTGCATGGGTTGTAATGTTGATGCTCATAATTCCTGAGGTTCCTTGATGCAACCTCATTCGCCATAACCAACATTGGTGCATAATGAGGAAGTTATGCGTTATTGTTGTGGCAACTGGTTAGCGCTGCGGTGCTAGTGGTGTTATGAGAGCTGTTGATGGCGTTTCAAAGAGGAACTCTACTTTTTTTTTATTTTTGTCTGTAATTTTTACAATCCCTATGTCGGGGAAGAATACATATGTCTTCCTTCTTTTATTTTATACATTCTAATTTGTAATGTCTGGCACTTACGAAGTGGCTAACAATACAGCTAATGGGCATTGCGGCTGTAAATCTCTTCAAAAAAAGATAAAAAAAACTGCCCATTTACATGTCGTAACTTGAATAATAACCAAGTCTAAACGGTATTGTTATTATAAGCGCTAATGCCAGGAAAATACTTTTGGCGCCCTGTGATCACAGAGTGGTTACTAACTTAGCAGGCATTTTTGAGCCGGTGAGGTGCTGCATCACCTCTGAGTTGGTTAAAGTTTGTGCTAGATGATCAAGCATGCCTGTCACACATATAGTAGAATGTTATGGTCATAAACAGAGAAGTTGGTCAACTTTGACATTGAACTTAGATCCAGGGATGGTAAGAAAGACATGAAAAGACACTTGTTTTTTTCAACTTGCGTGAGGATAATGATTAATTCTTCATCTAATTAGGAAGATACAAACATCCCATCAGTCAGCATCCCAGTGAGAGCAGACGTACAGTAAGTAAATGTTTTATTATGTTTGTAGTTTGTGTTTCGTGTTTAGCATTTAGCAATAGTGCTACTTGCTGGCTCTGCTTATTTCTCAGCTTCTAAAACTTATAGTTCATCCACCTCAAATTCAGGTCGAAAAATATAGGTTTCTCAATCATCATTTGTCCCCAAGTAGTCGTTTTTGTCTTTCATGAAGTCTGCCATGATTAGTGGTAGTTGTTGTTTAAGAAAATAGCAAATGTTGTGATCCATCCGTCCATTTTCTACCACTTGTCCCTTTCGGGATCACGGGGGGTGCTGAAGCCTATCTCAGTTGCATTCGGGTGAAAGGCGGGGTACTGATGAGTCTGTGAAATAAATGTGCTACTGTATGGTTAAAATGAGCAAAATAGTAACATTGTACATGTTATTAGGAATGTGCCTGTTACTTCATTACATATAGTATATACTTACACAGTGTTTCCCCCAGAAAATTTGTTAGTTAAGGTGGTGTCTCTGCAGGGGTAAGGGGGCTGTGTGAGTGTAAGGAACAGTGTAATTTGGCCTGTCGCCACCATCACGTCTCCATCTCATCGCTGCCTGGGGGGGGCAATAGATTACAGACTGTGGTGAAATAGGCCGGCTTCGTCGCGTGAAGAAGCCTACAATTTTTGGTTGTTTTCCGCTCCTTATGCTGAATGGCAATATACGATGTATAGCTCGATTTTTTTTTTTCGTAAAATAAAAACAACATGCTTAATGTATTGCAGCATTTGGGAAGCCTGTAGTTGATTTTTATTATGTAAATGTTATATTTTTTATCAACATGTGAGAGCAGGGACCCTGCCATTCAAAACTAGGCTGCTACATTACTAATGATTAATGTAACTATAGCTGAAAAAATAGGACAATAGCAATAGGAGAGACTTCATCCCTGAACACCATGGAGTTTATGTAGGCTTTATTATGCAGTTACATTATTATATCAACTATCAGAGACAGAAACTCTTCATTTAACATAATGTCCTTTTTTGCTGCTCCAACACAGAAAACGGTGAAGTGAAATAACTTAGTTGTTAACTGTAGGTCAATAATGCTTGTCTTTCTCTCACACAGACAGGGCTTTGCTGTCCGTAACACACACACGCATGCACACAACGTTAAATGAGCTAACGTTACGCTGAAAGCTAATTAGCCTTCACCTCAAGGACTGCCACTTATATTTTTTAGAACGTTAACGGGCTCATAGTGATGTTACTATAGTTGACTGGGAGGTGTTTATTCTAATTTGGAGAGAGTCCGCTGCGTTATGCTCACCTGCTAAACACCTTTCTGCTAACCCGCTCCGTCTCTTTTCTCTGCCTTCCTCTGCCTGGAGCACTGACTCCATGCGCTCTGAATACTCACTACTGATTGGCTGTTACCGCTCTGAATACGCCCTGCTAATTGGCTGTTACATGCGATCTGAATACGCACTGCTGATTGGCTGTTACATGCGCTCTGAATACGCACTGCTGATTGGCTGTTACCTCTCTGTGTGTAACCAATCAGATGGTTGTATGGGTGGGACAATGCTGCAGAGACGTACTGACAGAGGCAGAGGCAGTATGAAGCGTAGCAGCTTGTTAAGTCTGTGTGTCTGTTATTTCACTTGAACTCCATGGTGTTCCGGGATGGATAGTCTCTCCTATTGCTATTGTACTATTTTTTCAGCTATAGTTACATTAATCATTAGTAATGTAGCAGCCTAGTTTGAATGGCAGGGTCCCTGCTATCACATGTTGCCAAAAATATAACATTTATATAATAAAAACAAACTACAGGCTTCCCAAATGCTGTGATTAATTAAGCATGATGAGTTGACTTGAAACTGTTTAATGTTGCACTTTTTATATGTAGAAGAAAGGTTTTGTCATTTTATTTAATCCAAGCAACAACCTGAGGTAGTTTAATGTGGATTAACGTGGGCAGAATTATTATAGTGTTCTCAATGTTAAAAGGATAAAGCCATTGTTTACAAATTTGGTAAATAAATAACCAAAACATTTATATTTTGTTGTTTTCTTACTGTACCGAAAATGAACCGAATCGTGACCTCTAAACAGAGGTATGTACCGAACCGAAATCTTTGTGTACCGTTACACCCCTAGTATTTACATCAACTATGTGATTTGCCTTAGAAGCTGGACAGGACCCAAAAAAATAATAATAATAATAAATAAAAATAAAAAAATGTTTTATTTTTTTTCTCAAGACTTTAGTTTATGTGGTGGCTCTTTGATGTTAAGGCGGCCGTCTTAACAACAAAGCACTGCGGGAAACCCTGACTTACAGCATACTGTATATGAAAAGTTTATGGATGTTTTTGGATGATTTTATATACTTGAGTTTGAATTACATTGCGTTAAAAAAAGAGACATATGTGCCCTTGTCTCGCATAAGGACTGGGAACTTTAGACAAAATTCCAAAATTAGTGCAGTTGGCCTTTTAAGGTTGGCTTCACTTAACAATAAAGTTTAAAAAGAGCGTCAATTGTGATTCTGTCGGGAGGCTCGCTACATAACTGACAAGATGTTACTTGTACAATGTCCAATGTCCAAAGACCTGCAACACGTGCTTGGCGGGTTGCAGGTTTGTATCAATTTTGCAGCGAAAATAATAATTACTTATTTTTTTGGCTTCGCCATGTTACTCCCGGGTTTCACGGTGGAAGAGGGGTTTGTGCGTCTGCCTCACAATACTAAGGTCCTGAGGAGTCAGGGTTCAATCCCGGGTTCGGGATCCTTCTGTGTGGAGTTTGCATGTCCTCCCCGTGACTGCGTGGGTTCACTCCGGGTACTCCGGCTTCCTCCCACTTCCAATGACATGCACCTGGGGATAGGTTGATTGGCAACACTAAAATTGCCCCTAGTGTGTAAATGTGAGTGTGAATGTTGTCTATCTGTGTTGGCCCTGCGATGAGGTGGCAACTTGTCCGGGGTTGTATACCGCCTTCCGCCCGATTGTAGTTGAATTAGGCACCAGCGCCTCCCGCGACCCCAAAGGGAATAAGCGGTAAAAAATGGATGGATGGATGGATGTTATTACTTCTGGTGCCATTATGGTATTCATCCCTAATATTATTACACTTTGTTGTTGTTGTTGCTGCCTTGCTTGCGGAAGACAGCTGTCAGCCAAGGCGCATCCCGCTATTAGCACCTCCGCCGCTTCTATCTGGATGGCGTCCGATAAAGCGTTTAATGACATTTGTCAGGATTCAGCAACGTGCCGCGGAAGGGAATATTTGAAGCGAGCGACTACCCAAGTTTGTGTGTGTGTGTGAGTGCGTGTGTGCGAGCATGCGTGTGTGTGTACGCATGGCTGAGCAAGATAAGTTTATGATAAGGGAGCGTATGCAAAGTGTCATTAAGAGTGTGACATTGACTGAGGGAGTCGGTGGGACGTGTTTGCAGGAAATCGCGCACAGCTTACGTGTGCGTGTCCTCGCCTTGCTGGAGGTGAAGTGACACATGAAGATGGATGCCTCAAGGAAATAAGAATAACAAGGGGTCAAATAGAACATATTAATGAAATTTGGCTGGCCTGCAGAGTGACGACGTAAAGGCGTTCGGCTCGGTAAACGTATCCTCTGCTTTAATGAGCTTGAGAGGAAACAGGAAAGCCTGGATTTCCACTCAGGCACAAACAACAAAGGAATCCTTGACAAGGAAAGAAGGGTCATTTGTGGATACTTTTGATTAAAACACAAATAAAACTTTGAGGCCTGCAGGTAGGATGTTGTCACTCATTTTCCGGGGGATTTCCTTGCTACACAACATCCAGGATTAATTTGCGATCAGTTTGAAGTTTTAATTCAGGAGAAGTCTTTTGTCAGATCTACAAAGGCTCATGGGAGTTCAAACGGTAACTTATAATGGCTATTGCACAGGTTTAACAGAAAAGAAGGAAAAGAGTCATAACTTAGGGAGGAGTTTAAGGTTTTTTTTTTTTTTTGCAGTAAATTAATACATAGGCAAATTTTTTGTTTTCAAGATTGTTGTCCACTCTAAGCACAGGATGTCCTTGCTAAATTCATGCACATCCTGCTTTTACTTTATCCGCACCAATAGCCATGCCGTTAGCTATATATATATATATACATATATATATATATATATATATATATATATATATATATATATATATATATATATATATATAGACATAAATATGTTTTAAAGAGTAAACAAAAACTAACCGAATATTATTCCAAACGATATCTTATAAAGAGTCGAAATTGTCAGTTGTAACTGGACATGCTTGAAATGTGAGAGAACGATGGTCTCCTGTATTTACATCATGTTGACAAATCATATCCAAGCAGAGACTGAGGGCAAAGTTAAGGCTGTGGAGTAAAATACTGCAGAGTCCAGACCTGTTATGTCAGCACATGTGTAGGGTCGCAGCTATTGAGTTTTTTAGTACTAGGATATTGTTCTGAAAATTCCTTCAATTAACCGAGTAAACCGATAAAACATGTTTATGTTTGGTTAAAGAGCATTTGTAAAGTACAAGAAAAAAATAAGACATTTAATAAAGAACGTTTCAGTTTGGCCGAAATATGTTGCAAGTACACAATTTACACTCATCTATCACTTATTTTGTTTTAGGCATTAAGCACTGGGAGGGGTCTATCAACAACAAACACCAAACACTACTACACTTCTTTTTCGGTGGTTTTTGACCACTCTTCCAGTTCTAATACAAATAAAATACATTACTATTTTATTGTCTGTGCTTTCACTTGAGAAATAGCATAAAAACTATACATTGTAACACATTTGAACATAAATCACATTAACTTGCATTTTTCCATTAACTATTGTCATCATTACAGTAGAGCATATGTTTATTGGGAAATTACATTTTGACCTTTAAACCTAAAGCAATGTATTGCTATAACGGTGAAATTAAGTTTTAACCCTCAAATCAGAAGCAAATTAGCAATTAGCGCCTAATAGACATTATTTTTCTAAAATTCTGATTCCTCAACGGTATGGCTCCATTTACAAACATTATTACTGTCAACATGCATTTTATTATTTTATCAAACATCAGTAAGGCCTATATTTCTCTTGCACTATGAGCTATGTTGTTGACAGTTTTAGCTATCGCTGCGACTGCTTTAGTGAACAGTAATCTTGTGCTTTTAGCTATACCAAGAAATAAACGATCCCTCGAAACAGGAAAAAGTCTAATTTATTTCTTTAAGTAAATTTACTCAAATTCCTCAATTTGTTTCAACCCTACATGTGTTTTTTTGTGTGTAATTTCTAGTCGTGTATCCTTTTTACGTCACATGTATGGTATCAGCTCGGCACCCAAATAGTACCTGGTAGTAGCTCCTGAGTAGTCGTTTGTAGTGATGATGTTTTTATGGAGTCACACCAGGCCATCTGAAGCGGGATGCTTGCGGCAGCAGACATAAGACTGAGACATGAATTGGCTTGGTGGATGTGTGATTGAAAGGTATTGGAAGTGACAGACGAACACGACTTGCAGATACTTACTTCTTCCGCAGCAGCAACCAACGCCATCACCCTGGCAGATGTCAATTAGGAATTACTACCACCGAGGTCCCGCTGTCTTTCCTTTTTTCCCCTTTGTGCAGCTATTAGTTCTGTGAGCCTTTTTGGAGAAACAACACTTTACCGTTGTCTACGTTTTGAGCAGCCCAGTCACCGTGGCCCTGCAGTTGCTAATCGATACCTAGCGTGTAATTAGGGATGTAACGGTACACAAAAATTTCAGTCCGCTACGTACCTCGGTTTAGAGGTCACGGTTTGGTTCATTTTCGGTACATTAAGAAAACAACAAAATATACATTTTTTGGTTATTTATTTAACAAATTTGTAAACAATCGCTTGATCCTTTTAACATTGGGAACACTATAATAATTCTGCCCACATTAAACTGTTGCTTAGATGAAATAAAATGACACAAATTATCTTCCTGATATAAAAAGTGCAACATTAAACAGTTTAAAGTCAACTCATCATGCTTAATTTATTACAGCATTGGTGAAGCCTATTGTGGATTTTTTATTATGTAAATGTTATATTTGTATCAACATGTGATAGCAGGGACCCTGCCATTCAAAACTAGGCTGCTACATTACTAATTATTAATGTAACACTAGCTGAAAAATAGTACAATAGCAATAGGAGTTCATGTAGGCTTTATGATGCACTTACATTATTATATACACTATCAGAGACAGAAACTCTCTTAATTGAAGATACTGTCCTTTTCTGCTGCTTCAACACACCTCAATCAACACACACACACACACACACACACACACACACACACACACACACACACACACACACACACACACACACACACGCACATCTACACGCACACACCGCAAAATGAGCTAACGTTACGCTAAAAGCTAACTACTCTTCACCTAAAGCCAGGACTGCGAGTGAGCTGCGCTGCAGTTTGTTTCTAGAAGGTCAACGGGCTCATAGTGATGTTTAGAAAGTAGTTGACTTGGAAGTGTTTAGTATAATTTGGGAAGAGTCCGTTGCTCCCCTGCTAAACGCCTATCTGATCGACGCTGAAGCGCTGACTAGATGCGCTCTGAATTTGCACTGCTGAATGGCTTGTTATCGCTGCTGTTGTAACCAATCAGATGGTTGTGTGGGAGGGACAATGCAGGGTGCTGTGCAGGAGACAGAGGCAGAACGGAGCGGAGCAGCTTGTTAAGACTTTAGCATAGGCGGCTACTTCATATGTTCGTGTGGAACTCGTTCGATACTCCTCCGCACCGAACCAGAACCCCCGTACCGATACGGTTCGATACAAATACACGTACCGTTACACCCCTACGTGTAATAGACATATTTTTTTGCCATTGATCTAGTGAAGGGAGCATCACTTTCCCCTGTTGGCTGATCATGTGGGATCTTGGCTTGACTTTGTTGTATTATTTTTACTTCTGTCCTTCACTGTTTCTTTTGCCATCGTCTTTAAACACCTCTCAAGGTCCCCAGAAATGCAGAGATGCAAATTTATGTGTAAGTACAATACTGTAGAATGTTCCAGCTTCAAGATATGTTTTATCAATGTTGGTTTTTCCAAAGTAGGAATTTAACAAAATGTCATATCACAGTTATCGTGACCAAAATGATCACAGTTATCATTATTATAGCAGTATTGTTGAATGTGCTCAAAATGTACACACACTAACAATATTTTAAAAACAATTTATTTTTTTAAATAACTAAAATGAATAGACACTAGGGGGTAACGTTGCGTGTATTTGTATTGAACCGTTTCGGTACGGCGGTTTCGGTTCGGTGCGGAGGTGTACCGAACGAGTTTCCACACGAACATATGAAGTAGCCGCCTCAGCTAAAGTCTTAACAAGCTGCTCTGCTTTCTGCCTCTGTCTCCTACACAGTACCCATCATTGTCCCACCCACACAACCATCTGATTAGTTACATATATAGCAGTAACAGACAATCAGCAGTGCGTATTCAGAGTGGTAACAGCCAATCAGCAGTGCGTATTCAGAGCGCATGTAGTAAATGCTTTAGCGTCGAGCAGATAGGTGTTTAGCAGGTGAGCATAAGGCAGCGTACTCTCCCCAAATGATAATAAACACCTCCCAGTCAACTACTAGTATCACTATGAGCCCGTTGACCTTCTAGAAACAAACTGCAGCTCAGCTTCCTCGCAGTCCTGACCTGAGGTGAAGGCTAATTAGCTTTTAGCGTAACGTTAGCTCATTTTGCGTTGTGTGTGTTAGCTCATTTTGCGATGTGTATGTGTATGTGTGTGTGTGTGTGTGTGTGTGTGTGTGTGTGTGTGTGTGTGTGTGTGTGTGTGTGTGTGTGTGTGTGTGTGTGTGTGTGTGTGTTACGGACAGTGTTGATTGAGCTGTGTTGAAGCAGCAAAAAAGGACATTTTGTTAAATGAAGAGTTTCTGTCTCTGATAGTGTATGTAATAATGTAAGTGCATCATCAAGCCTACAAGAACTCTGTGGTGTTCAGGGATGAATAGTCTCAACTATTGCTATTGTACTATTTTTTCAGCTATAGTTACATTAATCATTAGTAATGTAGCCTCGTTTTGATGGCAGGGTCCCTGCTATCACATGTTGATAAAAATATAACAATTACATAATAAAAATCAACTACTGGCTTCCCAAATGCTGTGATAAATTAAGCATGATGAGTTGACTTGAAACTGTTTAATGTTGCACTTTTTATATGTAGAAGAAAAGTTTTGTCATTTTATTTAATCTAAGCAACAACTTGAGGCAATTTAGTGTGGATTAACGTGGGCATAATTATTCCAGTTTTCCCAATATTATAAGGATAAAGCCATTGTTTAAAAATGTGGTAAATAAATAACTAAAAAAAGGTATATTTTGTTGTTTTCTTACTGTACCGAAAATGAACCGAACCGTGACCTCGAAACAGAGGTAAGTACCGAACTGAATTTTTTGTGTACCGTTACACCCCTAATAGACACATTGTTAAAAAAAAGCCACTGTTTTGCATGTTTTGTGTTTCTTGTGCTTCTGTGATGGTGTTTTAGTCTTTGTATTATATCTGTTTTAAAGGATAAGCTTGTATTGCTTTAAATATTTATTTATACTGCATCACTTAAAGATTTACCTAAATGAATAATGCTTAACAAATAAAATGTTTATGTTAACATTTCTGGCGGGCATTGTGGCGTCCTACTCTTTTCAGCGGTCCTGGAATTCACTGTAAAAACACCTGTGTCTTGTATTCTTCGGAGTACAGACGGATCACTGTGGTCTAAAAGAGCAGAGCTTGTAGGATCAATGTGCACAGTTAAATATCTTAGTTGCTCAGACAGCAAAGTGTTTATATAAGTTTAGATTGAGGTATGCCCCTTATTATGGGAAAGCAAGTTAATGTTTTTGTTTTCAATTGTAGCATTCAAGCCAATGGCGCCAGTCAAAGTTTATCAAAGTGCCGTTATCAATCACGGTTTTACGAGAATTTTAAATTAAAGTGGTAATACTAACTCTATGAAGCTTTTTCATGGTTTATCATTAATACCTTTTATCGTTGCATACCTTACCTTACCTATCCTCCTCGTGCCTTGTGGCACATAAGCTCTCCACGCTCATCTTCCATTGTGTCCTCTTGGTAGCAGGCCTTAGGACTTCATTCCAGTTCTTCCATTGTCCATATTTTCTTTCTTCTTCGATAGTCCCTCTCCATGTTGTTTTCGGGCTGACCACTCTTCTTTTGCCATCTGAATGCCATGTCAAGGGATTGGTGATTATTTGGCTCAATACATGACCAGTTCTTTTTGACTTCCTGGGTTACTTTGGAAATTTGGGTTTACCATTGCATCCCTATTCCAAATCTTTTCATACCTTGTGCAGTTCATCTTTTAATTGATTTAAAGTAGTTAGATTTAGTTCTGTACGGTCCTAGCAAAAATGATAATCACAATTATTTTCATCAATATTGAAATGACGAACATTCATTATGTTAAGTAAAACAGTGTCGCAGGGGTGCTTGATAGTGATGTCATCATGTAATTTGTAATTAAGTAGGCTAATAAATAGGCTAAATAAACATTATCCCTATGCTTAAGTCTTTTTTTATTCTGTTTTAATCTCTGGGGGTTTTCAGGGGGCCATAACAAAAACAGCCATGTTTTGTGGCTGACCCACACGTCATCAATTGGAAATCATTGTTAGTAGTGTGAAACATTTATAATACATTTTAAATATAGCGTTATTACAGTGTACCAATTGTATTTACGTGAAAGAGTCCTTCAATGCATAAATAAATGTCCGCATTCTCTAGATTCATACGCAAGCACAAATGCAGGGTGTGAATGAATTCCAATAAGCGCACATCTCACCAGAACACCAGTGAAATGTTGCTCCTTGACGGAAAAGTGTCTCCAAATTCTTATTTAGCACGATCGGTAGTTATTAGGCCAGCTAGTGTGACTCCAAAGAGACAAGCAGAGCTGTGTGTTGTGCAGGCTTCTGCACAATGAGTACAGCCTCTAACACTCCGCAGAAGTGAAAAAAGGCAACCAGCTGCAGAAGCCCAAGGAAAGTTTGGTAAAATCGGTGGGTGAGGTGTTCAGCTCTGTGCCCATACACAATGGCGTCCGGCATAGGCCGCTTAACGGTGTTTCAATGCATTTCTGCCATCGCAGACTGTAAAAGTGCTTGATTTGACATGATATGAAACACGATTTGAGCACCCTCATTTAGTCGTGGCAGCCCAAATCGGGATTGTGATTAAAATGTTATTATTAGTGCAGCCTTAGTTTAAATCGATTTTTTTATTTTTACTTTTTTATACTGTAGCAGGCTTTATTGTGAACATCTTGTGCTAATAATGGTTTACTAGCTCTGTCTGTCACCCAAAAGCAGTTCAAAGCAATTGTAGATCTGTAATTGCTTTGAATATTATTTTATACTGTATGGTGCATTTTTTAAATATTTAAACTATATATATTTTTCATGTTTTTCGACATGAATTTTCTTTTTGGATTGTTTTGTGTAGATTTTTAGTAGGGGAAATGCATTTGTTCAGTCAGAAATATGTAGTGCTTGGAATGAAAGTCCAAAGTAGGTTTTATTTGAGAGTATCAGCTTTGTTATGTGAGCCAAATCAAATCAGGATGTGTCGGAAGGACGTGTCGGCCACGCCTGTGAGAAAACCAGGAAATGCTAATTTGCACGGGAGCAAAGTCTCAATTTCCCAGCTGATTTACGTTCCGACACTCCGGTCACAAGCTTTGGGTTAGTGACTGAAAGAATGAGATCGTTTGGATGAAGTGAGCCGCCTCCTTCTGTAGGGTGACCGACCTGCCTGGGACGGCTTGTTACGCATCAGGCACTGCTGCTGTGTTGCCCCTCAGCTGCTGCTCCGCGTCATAACTTTGACAGGAGGCTTACTATTCTTTAGCACTCCTTTATAAAATGTCTTGGGGAGCCTTCCATAATGAGAAACATTGTTTTAAAAGTGTCTAAAGTTGAGATTACACTCAACACAATGGGGAAGTTGTTCTTTGGCTACAAATAGCTACTGTTCTGTAATCATTTTCATTGACTTGATTACATGGTGTAAATTGTACAAACCTTCCAAAATTCTGAATAATTTCAACTCCTCCAAATAACTCACAATATGGCTCAAGGTTGTGTATGGTCTCCATGTGCCTTTATGCACTACCTAGTTATTGCATTGAAGAGATTACCTAGTATTTTTTAGTCTGTTAAATTGCAGGTTTTTGCCAACCCAAGGTCCGTAAATGCACCTCACGTTCTTGTCTTTTTTTTTGCCTGGGTACGCCGCAAGGGGTGTGGCAGGTTTCTGTGTGACTTAGTCTAGCTTAAGGGGGATTTGCTCATTTTTGGTTATTTTGCCTATTGTTCACAATTTTTAAGAAACTCAGACGGATGTATTTTTATTTAGTGCATTCTAACTCGTAAATAAACGTAAATAAAAGTCCGCTTACAGTGCATCCTGTGGGATGTCCTCTATTCCGCCCATAAAGCCCATTAAATTACCATCCCTAAAGTTCTAGCAAAACTCCATTTACATTTCATGACTTGAATTTTAACCAATCATGGATGGATGGATGGATGAATTTTAACCAAGTATTAGTGATATTGTTATTATAAGCACTAACTCAGACGAACTATTTATATTCAGTCGTTGTCAAAAGTTTACATACACTTGTGAAGGACATAATGTCATGGCTGTCTTGAGTTTCCAATCATTCGAAGACGAAACTCCCGGGAAATTTAAAATTGTAATTTAGAAAACTAAAAAGGCCGTATCGGCACGTGTTGCACTGTTAATATTTTGTCATTGATATATATACTATCAGACTGCGTGATGGGTAGTAGTGGGTTTCAGTAGGCCTCTAATGGAGGTGTTTGGATGTTTTTTAAAGGCCTACTGAAACCCACTACTACCCACCACGCAGTCTGATAGTTTATACATCAATGATGAAATATTACCATTGCAACACATGCCAATACGGCTTTTTTAGTTTACTAAATTACAATTTTAAATTTCCCGGGAGTTTCGTCTTGGAAACGTTGTGTAATGATGACGTGTATGCAAGACGTCACGCATTATTAGGAAGTATGAGCGCTACGCACACACATGCTAAATGACGTCTGCTTTAACGGCATAATTACACAGTATTTTTGGAGATCTGTGTTGTTGAATCGTTTGCCATTTTTTCAATTAATATTGGAGAGGTCACAATCAGAGCATGGTCAAGAGAACATAAATCCCTACAAAATGTCAACCAGCAGGTTTCGGTGAGAAAATTGTGGTTAAAACGTGTTCTTACCGGAGAAAAGCTGAGCTTGTGCCATCCATAGCTGCCGTCGACTCCCCTGAGACACTGCGCGTCAACACACCCGTGGAGACACCCTTCCGACTACCAGGTACTATTTAACTCACTTAAACACTAGCAACACAATAGAAAGATAAGGGATTTCCCAGAATTGTCCTAGTAAATGTGTTTAAAAACATCGGAATCCGTCCCAATGCAACCGCGTTTTTTTTTTTTAAGTCTTTTTTTTTTTTTCTAGTCCGTCGCTATCAATATCCTCAACACGAATCTTTTATCCTCGCTCAAATTAATGGGGAAATTGTCGTTTTCTCGGTCTGAATAGCACTTTTTGTTGGAGGTTCCCATTAAAATCAATGTGAATATGTGAGGAGCCCCCACAATTGCGACGTCATCGTCTGCGACTTCCGGTAGAGGCAAGGCTTTTCTTTTAACACTGACAGTTGCGAACTTTATCGTGGATGTTCTCTACTAAATCCTTTCAGCAAAAATAAGGCAATATCGCGAAATCATCAAGTATGACACATAGAATGGACCTACTATCCCCGTTTAAATAAGAAAATCTAATTTCAGTAGGCCATTAGGGATTTATAGGCAGAATAGAGCAGCTTCCATAGGTTCAATTGAAAGCGGGCTTTTGATTGCATTTAATATTTTTGTAATGCATTTAGTGTGTGAATGTGAGTGTGAATGTTGTCTGTTTAACTGTGTTGGCCCTGCGATGAGGTGGCTGGCGACTTGTCCAGGGTGTACGCCGCCTTCCGCCCGAATGTAGCTGAGATAGGCACCAGCGCCCCCAACGGGAATAAGCGGTAAAAAATGTATGGATGGATAATGCATTGAAACAAAATACATCTGTCGTCATGTCTTTAATAATTATTGTGAACAATAGGCAAAATTCCCCAAAAAAGTGCAGTTCCTTTTTAAAGGCCCACTGAAATGAGATGTTCTTATTTAAACGGGGATAGCAGGTCCGTTCTATGTGTCATTCTTGATCATTTCGTGAAATTGCCATATTTTTGCTGAAAAGATTTACTAGAGAACATCGACGATATAGTTCGCAACTTTTGGTTGCTAATAAAAAAAGCCTTTCTTGTACCGGAAGTAGCAGACGATGTGCGCGTGACGTCACCAGTGTGAGGGCTCCTCACATCCTCACATTGTTTATAATGTGAGTCAGCGCTTTGAGTCACTTGAGAAAAGCGCTATATAAATATAATTCACTTCACTTCACCAGCAGTAAGAGCAATTCGGACCGAGAAAGCGACGATTTCCCCATTATTTGAGCGAGGATGAAAGATTTGTGGATGAGGAAAGTTAGAGTGAAGCACAATAAAAAAAATAGAAAAAAAGAAAAGGCGGCGGCTCCAGACGGCGGCAGTGGGAGAGTTTCAGATGTAATTAGATACATTTAATATGATAATTCTGGAAAATCCCTTTTCTGTTTATTGTGTTAATAGTATTTTAGTGAGATTATAAAGTCATACCTGAAAGTCGGATGGCTGCGGTGAACGCCAGTGTCTCTTAGAGAAGCCGAGGAGCCAAGATCACAGCTGCCTTTTTGAGCTGCAGGATGAGGGCGCGTAATCCACTCAAGTCTCAGGTAAGAGCCGACTTAATATCACAATTTTCCCATCCAAAAACTTGCTGGTTGACGTAGAGAAACATGTTCGCTTGACCGCTCTGTGTTAAAGCTTTACAACAAACAAACACCGGCTGTGTTTCAGTGCTAAAGGCAGCTGCAATCCACCGCTTTCCACCAGCAGCATTCTTATTTGACTTTTCCATTATTAATTGAACAAATTGCAAAAGATTCAGCAACACAGATGTCCAAAATACTGTGTAATTGCGCGATGAAAAGAGACGACTTTTAGCCGTAAGTGGTGCTGGGCTAATATGTCCCATCCAACCAATACCGTCACAAACACGCGTCATCATTCCGCGACGTTTTCAACAGGAAACTCCGCGGAAATTTAAAATTGTAATTTAGTCAACTAAACCGGCCGTATTGGCATGTGTTGCAATGTTACTATTTCATCATTGATATATAAACTATCAGACTGCGTGGTCAGTAGTAGTGGGTTTCAGTAGGCCTTTAAGTGGGGGGGGGGATATTGAGGTGAGACTTAAAGAGGTCATAATATCCATCCATCCATCCATTTTCTACCGCTTATTGTCAAACCAAATTCCCTTACCTGTTTGCACCTGTTTTTGTGTATTTAGGGTCTCCATAACTCCTGAAAATGTTAATCAAAACCACAAAGGTGTGGCAGAGATATTGATAAAACACATTTGCCTATTTCCAAATAGAACTCTGTTTGGAATTTGAGAAGATTGTGACATATTTTGCCTTAGTTACATCAGCCGATGTCTCCATACATTGGGGAGGTGTAACCAAAGAGGTTTGCGTGAGTCCGCCATTTTATTCAGTTGTAGTCTGATGTCGAAGTCAATGTGTTCCTTGTTTTACTCTATACTCTTATTTTGGGGCAGAATGGCTCGTACATGTGCATGCATCCTCCACTGTTGCCAATTGAAATACTAATTGGTAGATAGTTCTAACTTATATTTGTCAGTAGACTCCATATGGAAGCTCAAAAAACTACAACATGGCTGACAGTGTGGAGATGCAGTCAAAGGGGGCTTCAGCTCATAAATAAGACAAACAAAATGGCACATTCTGACGAGACAGTCAGGAAGCGGCTTAAACGTTTTGACCAAAGAACCACCATTACGTGTTATGTAAACCCCAAGGAAGTGTTTTAAATGTAGGAAACAAATCATAATAAGACCCTGTATAAGTGACGTCTGTGGCTCAGGAAACACTGGGGTGTTGTAAGCAATAGAGAGACATGGCAACAGGATACCTGTAGGAGAAGAGTGCACCATAAAGATTGACACAATGGGCAACATAAGAAATTGCCGTCCTGTTGGTAATAAACTTGCCTACTGAGATAATCAGAAGAACAGTTTAATTTATATATTTATATTCATTAGAATTTACCTTTTACGAGTTAACTTGTACTGAACTTAAATGGGTCATATATATTTTTTTTTTCTAAGGATTTCTGTAAAACATACAGATTATGTTTTACATTCTGTTTTTAAGCCACTTTCTGGCCATCTCTTTAGGATGTGCCATTTTGTTGGCGGTCTTGTTCATGTGCCTCCACTTCGACGGCTGGCGGGGAGAAGACGCAGTCTTGTAGTTTTTAGCACCTCCATATAGAATCTACTGACAGATATGTTATAACTATACGCTACTTGGCAACAGCGGAGGATACATGTGCATGTATGAGCCAGTCTGCCCTACAACAAGAGGATAGAGGGGGAAAAAAGGAGCTTATTGACCACAATAGCGAACTGGCGCAAAGCCCTTTGGTTAAATATTAAATGTGGAGATATCCACAGACATCACATGTTAGACAACGTCACAGGACAGAGGAAATTCCAATTGGCCCATTTGAATGCAATATGAAGAAAGGCAAGATTATTTAATAGATATCTTAACACTGCCTCCACGGTTTGATTTCAAATGTTGATGCCTTTTAGTATGCATATCCCATTTACACAAAATAGCATGTACTATCAGCTACGAAAAGTTGGTTTTGCATGATAGGTTTCACCTTTTATCCATGTCCATGTCCAGTTGCTCCTATTCAACTCCATAGATAAACCTTTACACACACTGTTTGTGCATATTTGTGTTGGGAAATGTCCGCAATTTGGGCGACCGCTTGTCATTAAGGGATGATGGTGCATCCTGCCATCAAATATGTTGTGAAAAACTGCTTTTGAACGCCTGGTTTGTCACTGTAAGGCAAATTTAAACATCTGAGGGGCAAGAGCAGCAGAAATGTGTTTGGATTCATTCATTTCAAAATTTGATTGCCCACTCTTAAATTGGAAATGGTCCAAAGGTCACCGACAAGACGACATGATGTCTTTTGAAGTTAAAAACTCATGACTGTCACATATCTCTTCCGGCCGTAAAGCTTGTAGCTCACAGAGTGAATCAAAGCATATTTTTGTTCGCGCCTTCACAAAAAAAAAAAAAAATGGAAGCCATTTATTGCAGTTATTGCTTGAGGTTACACCAACAAGTCGCCTGCCTTTCCGCATGGCGGGATGAGTAGTGACAGAGGGGTTACGCAAGGATCCTCGAATTGCTTTGTCTTGTATTGACGAAGACGCCCTCATCCCCTCAAAATAATGGTCAAATCTTTGTCTCAGACCTCACTGAGGGGGGTGAGGTCCTAAACCTGGCTCTGTCCCTCTAAGTCGTCTGGACTAACAGCAGGATGCCTCTTTAAGACCCAAAAGATCCCGCGTCTCCAAACCAACTGTTCTTCCACTTCACCCTATACACCAGAGAGCGACTTTCAATGTTTCCGTTATGATGCAGCACACAGTGAAAATTTCACCGACATAATTAGCATTGCAACCTGTCTATTAATTTGATGCGCCGACATATTATAAAACATCATAGGCACGCGCATTCCACTCCCTGTCTCACTAATTAACACAAATTTGATCAGGCTTATTATCAGTTATGAACATTTGTTAAAACAACCGTACTGTGTTGCACGGGCATTCAGGGCTTTGATAAATACACCACGAGGTGGCACTGTTATTCAATACCAAGGTTTATCACACAGCTTGACAAAACACACATTAAGACATGTTTAGTCGAATCACTATAACATTTAGAAATCACCAGAGATGTATCGGTATTAATATCTCTCGGTACGATATTATGACGGTTTTAAGGGGCCACGGTATATTATTGTGATTATATGTCCAAAAAAAAAAATTCTAAATGCCATTTTGTGTAAAAATGTTGTGCCAGGAATGTTTACGATAAACGCACTTCCTGTAATTGAACACAAACATAATGCTAAAATGTTCTAATCCTATGTATTGCGACAAACATGTATTTTAAGTGAAAATAATTGTTCAGGAACATCCACTGTTTCAAGCAAATATAGAGAGAAATAACTTACTGTTTATATCTATAAAGCATACTCGCCAACTTTAAGACCTCCGAATTCGGGAGATGGGGGGAAGAGAGGGGCGTGGTTGCGGGGGCGGGGTTGAGGGGCAGCCAGCATACCCCTTCCCCTTCGAGCTGTTCTGGATGAAATGAAATTATTTTTTCCAATCATTTTGGAACTTGCAAGCGTATTTCTTCTTCTTAATCGTCGTCGCCATGTCTCTTCTTCGTTCTTCTGCTTCGTCTCCTTCTTATTGTGTGTGCAGTTGTGCACTGAGCTTCAAAAGCCATAGATGTTATTGCAATGTCCCGGAAGGGTTACTGCTGCAAGGGGTTCTGGGTATTTGTTCTGTTGCGTTTATGTTATGTTACGGTGCGGATGTTCTCCCGAAATGTGTTTTTCATTCTTGTTTGGTGTGGGTTGACAGTGTGGCGCATATTAGTAACAGCGTTAAAGGCCACCGTCAGTGTGAAATGTATGGCTGTTGACCAAGTATGCCTTGCATCTTTCACGTGTGTGTGTGTGTGTGTGTGTGTGTGTGTGTGTGTGTGTGTGTGTGTGTGTGTGTGTGTGTGTGTGTGTGTGTGTGTGTGTGTGTGTGTGTGTGTGTGTGTGTGTGTGTGTGTGTGTGTGTGTGTTTGAAATTAACAAGGTCATTAAACCAGTTAAAAGATCATACGTGTAAGCATTTCTTGACATCTTTGAGTAAAGACCATTATAAAACACGACCAACACTACATTATTATGTGACTGGGGCGGCACACTCTTTATATGGAAGAAAAGCGAACGCCTGGACAGCATGCGGCTGTTAAGCGGTCAAGGTTTCAGGTGAGAGAGGACGTGCCTTTAAGGCATGGCACCAATATTGTTGTCCGGGTAGAAATGGGGAAAAATTCGGTAGAATGGTTGCCCCGGGAGATTTTCAGGAGGGGCACTGAAATTCGGGAGTCTCCTGGGAAAATCAGGAGGGTTGGCAAGTATGCTATAAAGTGACAATGTAAATATCCAGTATAAAACAATAATGTTCACTTTAGTGTCTTTTAACTTTTAACTTAGGCTCCAGCCCCTCCCCCTTTTGAGCAAATAGCACATTTTGTTACCCCAAAGGGAATAAGCGGTAGAAAATGGATGGATGGATGAACTTGGGCTCCAGCCCCCCTCCCCTTTGAACAGCTAGCAAATCATCTGTGGTCACCTAATAACCTCTCTATGCAGGAGAAGAGGGCAGAGCATAAAAGAAACTGCAGATCAACTTGTCTAAAAGGGGGGTCTATTTAAAGGCGAGTGTATACTAAGTAGTTTAAAAATGGGACTTAAATGCTTCTACTGAGGTAGCATCTCTAACTCCAGAGTACTGGAGCCCAAATAGAAAATGCTCTATAGCCTGCAGACTTTTTATGAACGCAGATTTCTTGCTGGGACATATGGTACAATACAATCAGATTGCAAGATAGGATAAAACTCGACCATTTAGTATTTTATACGTAAGTAGTCAAACCTTAGTCGTGTGATTTTCCTTGGTGCACTGTGCCATGACCAGCATGCTGTGTCTGCTTGAAAACGTTTGAGAGGATGGTACTGCGCTTTGCTTTGAAGAACGCAGACACTCTTACCCCTGCCACAAAGGTTATGTTTTTGACTGGGTTCGTCTGTCTGTAGCAACATAACTCAAACAGTTATGTGCAGTTTTTGATGAAATGCTTAGGATATGTCCACAAAAGAAACAATTCCTCTTGTTTACCACAAACGCTTAACTTCCTGCTTAGAGCATTCCACGTCCCGACATTGCAAAATATTCTGGGGGATGTAGTTTATTTCCAACCCGGTCAAAGCTAAAGTGCCACTATACCGTTACATCCCTAGTATGTACCTTTTGGGAACTGACGAGTACAAATCAAATTTGAGCAAGAGTGGTTGAAAAACATGGCAGGCCTAAAGCAAAACACTTACGTTAAGGTTATCCAGGGTAAATCACACCTTATCCGTGTCCACACATATCAATGCCACTGTTTAAAACATCCGCCCCCCTTAGTCCGCCTGCGCAACGAGACCTAGTACGCATGCGCCGAAGAAAAAAAAGCGTTCATCTGTTCTCCAGTAGATGACTTTACTTGTGCAATTTACATTTCTTTGCTGTGTTTTGTGTGCAACTTTTTAAATTAAAAGGTATATACCCGGTGTTGTAGTGTTTCAAATACAGTAACTAGAATCCAGTGTGCTGTGGGGCCCTATTATAGTGAATCACACCTGAGACATCATAAATTAATAAAATCTTTAATGGACATGAGAAAGTGCACAATGCGATAAAGAACATTTTAAAACAATTAATGGAGACAGAATACCCAAAGTATTATTGTTGTGGGTTGACTCCGCCTTTGGGGTATTCTTTCGTGAGATATGGCTTCATGGGATAAGCTGGGTCACCCCAAAGAAAAACAGGGAGCGGATCTTCATCTTCCAACAGTTGTTTGGGACACAAGGGGATGTTTCCATCTTTCAGCTGTGCGCTAATGGCGGAGTTAGCAAAAATGCGGGCATCCTGCACGCTGCCTAGCCATTTCACAGTCACATCCATAAAGCAATATTTTTAGTTATACACTGGCTATCACGATCACACATCCACGGGAGGAAGGGACAAAGTTTTTCACAGCTGACCCGGACATCAGAAAGTTCCGTCTAAAAAGTGTTGTATCCGAAATAGCTGCAATCGCCCGTTGCCTTCTCTTAAGGTATTGATTTGTGATTTCCAAAAGCGCATGTGTATGTACAAGAAGGAGAAACACGGGCATGTCTGGATGATCCATCTCCATCTTTGTTATGAAGCTGCCTGTGGCGTGTTCTTTCTGATGTCTTTTCCTGTGTGAAGCATATGCTTTCTGGCGTCACTTCCGATGTGGGCGTGGTCTTTCCGGCGTCACTTCCTCTCCGAACTCACATTGTAAACGATCAATGAGTCCATACAAAGCTAAGTGCTGTATATTCAAGAATTAACCGGCTGACTTACCCGTGTAAAAAATTGTCAGAGGTGGGAAACCTTAAACGATGTTTTTTTGTTTATATAAGCTAAATAATTATTCGTTTAAGGGATTAAACAACATGGCCTGGACCCGGATTTAAACAAGTTTAAAACTTATTCGGGTGTTACCATTTAGTGGTCAATTGTACGAAAAATGTACTGTACTGTGCAATCTACTAATAAAAGTTTCAATCAATCAATCAAAAGCCTTACACTCACTACCTAGTAATAACTCATTGACCCATTGTCAATGATTATAAACCTTTGAGGATATCTATATTTCATGATTGCTAGCAAGTTTCGCAAAGCATTTTAGCCTGAGGTGGGTAGAGTAGCCAGAAATTGTACTCAAGTAAGACTACTCTTACTTTAGAGAATTATTACTAAAGTAAAAGTAAGGAGTAGTCACCCAAATATATACTTGAGTAAAGGTAAAAAGTATGTTGTGAAAAAACTACTTAAGTACTGAGTAACTGATGAGTAACCTGTTTGTTTAATGATGACGCAACAAGTAATGCACAAAAACATAAAAATAGCAATGAACAAATTCAGAGCCAGGAATATATATTAAGCAACTCAAACAATAATACATATTAAATAATATATATTTGGTTTTACACTGTATTGAATTTTTTTTTTTACCTTTGCAACCTCATTATATTATTGGCTAAGTTTTATAAAGTTAAAGTACCAATGATTGTAACACACACACTAGATGTGGCGAAATTATTCTGTGCATTTGACCTATCACCCTTGATCACTCCTTGGGAGGTGAGGGGAGCAGTGGGCAGCAGCGGTGCCACGCCGCCCGGGAAATTATATTTATAAATGTAAGTTTCTCAATACCCTACCTGTTTTTTATGCCGTTAAAAAAGATTTAGAACTCTACATTAAAACACTCTACCTCTAACAACCAAAAAGCTGTGAAAACTTAAGTTATTTATTGAGATTGAGTGAGCCTATGGCTTTGCACTTTGTTTAATTTATATATATATATATTTGTTTGCATTCTATTTTAGTTACTTTGAATTTATAACACCCTGGCGCTGTTTTGTATGGTTTTTAAACTGTTTTGTACTGTTTTTGTACTTACTTTGATTTTTATTTTCAACTGTTTGTAAATGTTGAAATGTATAAATACTTTATATTAAAAAAAAGTGCAGTGAAACGCAGGCATAGATCCTACTTTGAAGGTCTGTCTGACAAACCAAAACAAACAAAGCGTGCATTAACAGATCGATAAAAATCAGTAGCGAGTAGCGAGCTGAATGTGGACAAATGGAGCGGAGTAAAAGTAGGGTTTCTTTTCTATAAATATACTCAAGTAAATGTCTGTGTTTCATTAAAACTACTCTTAGAAGTCCAATTTATCCCAAAAGTTACTTAAGTAGATGTAACGGAGTATATGTAGCGTGCTACTACCCACCTCTGATTTTACCTTGACCAAATGTACATGACTGTATTTATGGCTGTAGAATTAGTGCAAGATAGTTTGTTTTCTACTAATAACAGGCGCAAACTGACAGAATCCTTCTAATAGTATGATCTGAAAGTACAATTTTAGTGTCTGATTGCATTTTTTTTAATTTTTGGAAGCCCTAAAACTATTTCACAACTTTGTGTATAACCTCGCCATGCCAGGCACAGAGAACCTATTGATGTTGGGTGAATATGTGTGGAGATCTATTATGTATGGCGGAACTGAGTACCTACAGTACATTGGCCTAGACGGGTTTGAGTCTGAAAAGCAATGGCAGGACAAGGAAGAAAGAATGAGGGGGAAAAGAGTGACAAAAAAGAATGAAGGGGGGAGGGAGGTTAGTAGAAAAAGGGAAGCGACAGAGAGAAGTGAAAGAAAAATGACTTGAGGGATCGACGGCGCTGGAATAAAGCAAGCGGGAGAAAAGTATCATTGCAATGGCCAGGGGGAGGCAGGCTGGGGGGGCTGAAACATTTGGATGTTGGAGAGAGAGAGAGAGAGAGAGAGAGAGAGAGAGAGGGGAGGATGTCACCCATGGCTGCCACTCATCACTCACAGCCTAATGACGCCGTTTTTTTTCCCCTTCCCTCCCTGCCGTGGGAGAGGGACGCTATGAGAGGAGAAGGCGGGAGCGTAGTCCAACCAAACGAGGGTCACTCAGAGTTCACAACCTCCAGGTGGGACTCTCCTCCACCAGGGTATTTGTGCCCTTGTGACCACTATTTGGTCCGCAACTGCGATGCTCTAGCACACGTGCTACAATATGGTTAAAATGTGTTTTGAAAAGTTTTACATAAACCTGCATGCTTACGAAAACACAATAATATATTTGCAAGGCCAATAGAAACGCAAAAACACTTTTCCTTATTGTAATCCAAAAGTGTTTTTGAACGGCCATTTTTATTTTAGTAGTGTTGTGCTTGTGCGTGGCAACACGTCTTTATCCTATATAGACAAACAATAAAATAATAACTCACACTTTGAGATGTGTTTTTAAATTAAATGTTTTAAAACGTCCAAAATTAAATTTTTCAAAGTTCTTATTTGAAAGTGTTTCATTAGCGATCCCTTATTGAGTATGAATTACTGTACTGTCGTACTTTAGCAAAAGTTCAAACAAACTCACAAAATAAAACACACAAACATATGTTTTAGACTGAAAATCCATGCTAATTTTTGCGAAAATAGAGCTTTGAAGCCTGAAAATAAAAATCCAAAATGGCACTTTTTTCCTGCACTTTTTATTTACGTAAACAGTCTCTTAGTTAATGGTGACTGTCTTTTTTATTTCTGAGTCCCTATGGTAATACAAGTTTTTTCAATCTTGCTAAAGAAGAGGACATAAAACCACACACAAAAATAGCAACCTTTGGTTACAATTTGTTTACAGCATATAATAACATAGAAAACAACAGATTAAACAAATGTGGTTAAAATTCGTCTTGCAATCACAAAATACTTTTTTTGGGGGGTTGGCTTTTCCTCTCTGGTTTTATCTACAAGATTACTGTTCATTCCCTTCATCTTTGAAGTTGACTAGTACTTTGGTCACCATTTTTTGTTTGTTTTAACAGCAACTATGTCATTTTCCAACACTGTGCTTTGAGAAAACCCATTTTGAAATGTTTGCACTTACTAGCCTGGAAATACAAAAACAAGCATCCAAAACAACCTTGTTCCCTATGTTTTAGTCCTGTAAACAGCCCCTTGGTTTCCTTGTTTATATATATGAGTCGAGTTTAGCACGAGGTGAAATTACATAAAAACTTCAAGGTGTCTTCTTGCGTGTCACTCGGTTGTTTATGTGTTTGCTGACGGGAAAAAACATTTCCTTCTGGGATTGGCTAGCTTCTTATCCCAAACTTTAGATTCACTCGTGTGTGCGTGTGTGCTCCGCTTGTCCTCGTAGTTTCTGGGAAGCGTCAGCCGTTTAAAACTCAACCTATTTTTTTTTTCTCTCCCACCACCACCATCACCGCCGCCTCCTCGCTCTCCTCCTCGCACCAAATTTGGGGAACAGCTGGGGCGGCCATGACGATGATTTGTCTCCTTCTGCCCGTCCGCTTGACAGCTTCAGAGCACGCATGCACACTCGTCCGCCATCACTAATAGACGCACGCACGCACACTGTAAGACACACAGCCTTATACAGAGGCCATGTTTTTTCTGGCCGCTGCCAAAACACGGCGATTTCCTTTAAGCTGGGGCAGCCATACATCAACGTGGGGCCTCCCAGCCCGGATGGCAGGGGCTGACAGAATGACACGTGTCATTTATCAAACTAAGGGGCTCTGCAGAGGGGGGATTCAGACGGCCGCGTGACAAAGCCCCCACAACCGGAGGAAGAAGTCCTGGGATACATGCACAAAACCCACTATCTTAACATAAGTAAACACCCACGTTTCTCGACAAGTTGTTTAAAAAGTCTGTTTGAATAAATTGGCTGGATGGTGAGATGCTAACGGAGAACCTAATAATACACGTTCACACACATAGGCACATAGTCAGCCAAACATTACGCCTACAACCATCTGCACAAAAAAGCAATGTTAAAATATATTTAGCTTTTTGTTCACCTTATGAACACTAAACTGAAAAGGGACTTTTCAAACTTCTGATCTGAGTATGTAGATGAGAAAACATACTGTATGTTCATTTTGTATATGCGTGTGACGTATGGTATGATGCAAATGGTAACGGGACGTTTGTTTTCAACATAGTATGTATGCTGTACAGTTTATTTTTGTGTACCCAGAAAGTAGCTTAACAAACGAAAACATACTTGGGGCTTCATGATTTGTTACAGGGGCCCTATTATGCAAAATATATATTTTTTTTACCTGATGGTACCTGCCTGTGTGTATTTGGGATCTGCGTAAGTCCTAAAAATTTGAAATCAAACTGTGGAGGCATTGCAAAGATATTTATAGAACAATATTGCCTTCCTTCATACTTCCTCCAGACGGCTGGTTTGGAATTTGCTCTGACTTGTGATGCATTTGCCTTATGTGACGTCAGCGGATTATCCATGTATGGCAGACATTTAGTCAAACATCCAAACTGTGCTACAACATCATGCCGACGATGAAACCCAATGAAGGAAAATGCTCTCGTTTGTTTTAACCAGCGCAAGTCACTACACTAACTTTCAGCCTCCTCTGAAGTAAAAAGTGCCCTACTTTTAACTTTTATGATCCCTGGCAATGTGCCTTCAACTGTGAAGAAGTCGCTTTTCGTGTGTACAAAGACGAGTTGACTGCTTCAACCACAGACTTTCACAAAACGATGGATTTCCCCCAAAAAAAACTCCTTTAATTGCGGGCTCGTTGACTAATATTTACAGCAATGGAAGAGACAATGAAATGTTAAGTAATAACAGTAGGTTAGAAATGTGTGACTAATATGTTAGCAATGTTAGCTCAATGTCTTGTGTAGCTAACTTCGCCTTCTACTGTAAGACAATAGCATCCCCCTCCACCATCAAAATTAAAAATGATCCTTCTAAAAACGACTTAAGATGATCACTGCCTTCTGTGTTTGGCAGTGAAGTGAATTATATCTATATATCCCTTTTCTCCAGTTACTCAAAGCGCTTTTACATACAGTAGTGAAACCCGATATCTAAGTTACATTTATACCAGTGTGGGTGGCACTGGTTGCAGGACACAACAGCAGTGACTAGGATGGCGGAAGCGGGGATCAAACCTGGAACCCTCAAGTTGCTGGTACGGCCACTCTACCAACCGAGCTATACCGCCCCAATAGACCAGTTAATACTATAATCCGTTATTACATTCACGAAATGGTGCTGCCCGTCACATGGATAACTGTATTAGCCAGCTCAGGCCTCTATTCTTTACAAAGGTTCAAAGCAGCAGTGCGGTGTAAGTATCAACATCATATATCATGTACATCTAACAACACCGCCTCTCAAAACGAACTGTTTTTGAAGGCAATTAAAATTGGGTTGCAGAAAGGCCTTTAAAGCAACATTTTGACCAAACAACCCCCATTACATGTTATAAACATAGACAAAAATGAAATGTTTTTAAAAAATATTAAAAAAATAAAAAAAAATCATGTTATGACCCCTTTAACTGGTTAGTTAGTCGCTATGTTTTTCTCTTTTTGTTTTAGTCACGCTCGTTCTCCGAGTAGCATCCAGTCTGTTATACCCAAAGTTTTAGGAATAAGTCACTGCATAGCAATAAGAAGCCTGCTAACATCCATCCATCTATTTCTTACCGCTTTGTACCTTTCGGGAGTGTGGGGGTTGCTGATGCCTATCTCAACTGCATTTCGGGCGGAAGGTGGAGTACACCCTGGACAAGTCGCCACCTCGTTCAGCCTGCTAACAATACAAACAAAAATATTGAACTTTTTGGTTTAAGAAATATTAGTAGATGTTATTTCCCTTTGTCGTTTTGGACATGAAGAAACTGTTCCCAAGCCTGAGAATGTGAATGGTATAGTCAACTTTTGTTATTCCTTAATGAGTACAGTACGGAAATTGCAGTGAACCGTGACATAGCTGCTAATGAACGACAAAACTCTTGTTTTTCGGAGGCATTTAGTTTTTTTGTTCCTGTTAAAGCCACAACAAAACCAATTTGTCCACTCACTATTCAAAGGGCGGAAGCTCGTACATGAACCAGCAAGAACAAAAAGACAAACATGTTAGCTTGGTTATGCTTATATATTCCATCCATCCATCCATTTTCTACCGCTTATTCCCTTTCGGGGTCGCGGGGGGCGCTGGCGCCTATCTCAGCTACAATCGGGCGGAAGGCGGGGTACATTCATTTACTTATTTATATGCCGCTTGAGTCGCAATAGAACCATTCTGCCTACCCTAGAATCAAAGTTGGTACAGTCTGTTTGTCCTGCGTCACCCTCAGTGAACTAGGAAGTGACCTGCTAGCGTAGGGACTAAAGAAACAACCGTGTGTACAGCTTTAAGGAACGACCAATGACTGCCTGAAATTTTTTTTCATTGACCCCACAACATTCCCACATCTCTTCTCCTTCATTGCGTCCTCCCTCCGTCTTTCCTACCTCACTCCACCCCGCATCCCTCCTCCTCCCGCGTTTCCCTCACCCCTCCCATCGTCTACTCTTTCAACCACCCGTTCATTTGTCTTCATAAGCCTAATTTATTCACTCGGCCAGATGCAAGCTGACACACATCACTCTCCCTCCTACGCTGGGGTGACGCACACACGTAGGGCGCACACCTGACCTCCTGGCACACACACACACACACATCATGTACTGTATTACCTCACACTCACCGCTTAAACCCTCTTAGCCCCTCCCCTTTTAGCATTCCTAAAGATGGATAGGGGTTCATAGTCAGGGATTGTAGACATAGTTCCATTAATATGTGTGTGTGTGCGTGTGCGTGTGCGTGTGCGTGTGCGTGTGCGTGTGCGTGTGCGCGTGCGCGTGTGTGTCTATGAGGAGATAGTGGGCTTTTTTCTTTTTCTTTTTTTTGTTCCAGAGCCGTACAGCCGTTGGTTGTCTGTCCGCAGTCGGATATTGTGCTGTGTTGAAGGATGGCTTCCTCTCTTCCTGCCTTGCTCCAACTGGGATGCATTCTCTCAGCCAACACACACAGAGAGTCAGGCATACACAGTCGCACACAGACACAATTAGCAGGAGATGGTTACAAATACTAGTGCACGTTAAAGAGCGAGTATCAGTAACTGTTTTCATGCTGATGTGCAATTCCTCCTAATGTTGGAACAACACAGTCCAAACTTTGCCTAATGGAACGTCCTCAGCCTTCAGCAGCACTTAAAGAGGGAAAAAAAACAGTGAAAATGTGCCCATGCATGAAGGATAATGGCTTTCACGTCGCACAATTGTCAGAATTTCCCCCGGTACCACATGTGCTTGAACGCGCTAAAATATTTGGGGACGATTCGCCACTTGTCCGGAGCGGTCTTCCTCTAGGAGATTTTCTGCTCTTGTAATTAATTTCCCAGAAGTAATATTATGTTTTTTCATGTGATTTTTTTTATTTCTTTATCAATTTCTTTCATCCATGTTTGAGGAAAAATTATGTGGCTTTCCTGCTTATTTAGGACAGTTTATTTTGCAGATGCCTGCATCATCATTCTCACATCAGTTAGACTTGTTGGCATGTTTGCTCATGAGACAAAAGTAGCGCCTTGTGAGAGCGCTATCCTTTAAGAGTATAGTTTATTAGCTTAGCATTTAGTTTAATTTCTTTTCTTATGCCAAGACATAAAAATTGTTCGCCACAAAAAATGTCAGGAGGCAAAAGTATGCACTCCATCAATCGTTTCCGTCACATTACCGTATTTTTTGCAGTATAAGTCGCTCCGGAGTATAAGTCACACCTGCTGGAAATGCATAATAAAGAAGGAAAAACATACAGTATATAAGACGCACTGGAGTATAAGTCGCATTTTTGGGGGAAATTTTTTTGATAAAACCCAACACCAAGAATAGACATTTGAAAGGCAATTTAAAATATAGAATAGTGAACAACAGGCTGAATAAATGTACGTTATATGACGCTTAAATAACCAACTGAGAATTATTTGATATTTTACGGTAATGTGTTAATAATTTCACACACAATTCGCTCCCGAGTATAAGTCGCACCCACGGCCAAACTATGAAAAAAACTGCGACTTATAGTCCGAAAAATACGGTAGCTTTGCACTGACTACCTAGCTAACAAATTTAACTACTTCAAGATGTCTTTACTTCTGATACAGCAGATGTTTATTGCACTAAATGTGTTAAATCCTTGTTATTCTTGGTAAGAATGCAACATTTGGCTCCAATGGAAGTTGTCTGTGTGCATATATTTGTGCTAAAACTAAGCCAACAACCAAGCTAATAAACCCTTTGACTCAAGATGTCTTGTTTTTAAATAAAGTAGTTATTTAGTATGCTAAAAAATTTTGCTAATCGTCTACATGATTTAAACGTGCATCTACTCTCTGTAACTACATTGTCGGGTAAGTTTCAGCCATGTTTGTTGCCTTGTTATTGTTGCACGCTTTGTTACGAGTACGCATAGTTTTCCCCGTTTTTATCAAAATATAAGTATAGATGTCAACATTATGTATTGCCTGAAAGCTTCATTAATGATTGCTGCCCTTAGTAAAAGCTTAATTCTTTTAGGTTTTGCTCACATTTACTTTCTTTTATTTAAACTTCACAAAGTTGGTGGTTTACGAAACACTCGTAGCAAAAATGCATTTTAAGAACCCTGAAATAAAAAGTTAAAGTTAAAGTACCAATGATTGTCACACACATACTAGATTTAGTGAAATTATTATCTGCATTTGACCCATCACCCTTGATCACCCCCTGGGAGGTGAGGGGAGCAGTGGGCAGCAGCGATAAGATAGAATAGAAATAATATCAAGATAATACTTAAATGAGAAATACTAAACGTTAAAAGTATATCAAACAAACCTTGAACAAAGTGATTACTGCAAACTTGTGTATTTTTGACTCTGCTTCTTTGGACTAGAGTGCCATTTTTGTAAGCTTATTTTCTTGTCCTCATTTCGTAAAGTCTTGACATCTTTCAGTCTTTTTGTTTACCTCTCGTGGAAGGCTAAAGAAACATATAAACTTTTCCAGATTTGAACTGTTCCAGCCTAAAACAACACAAGTATACAGCATTTTAAAGGCAAAATAGTGCCCAGAATGCTCTGACAACTAACACTCGCTTGACCACCACTTCAAGCCTTACATATTTACTTAACCGAACGTGACATGTCTTTTTTTTTTCTTTATTATACTCAGTGTTCTGTTAAACCGTTAAAAATTGTGAGATTAAATGTGTATATGGTTCCTAAAAAAAGCTATGCATGCAATTAGCTTTTTGCGCTAACCTAACTAATCTTGCCAACAGAATTGATAGCCCAAGATGCATTTTCTCTTTTTATTGCAATAAGTAAATGTGATCGTCCATTATCTTCAAAATAAATGTTGATTTGCTTCCTAAAGAATCTGCTTTGCAAGTGACTGTTATAATACCAACTAGTTGTGGCTACATCACAGCTTTGTAGTTAAAAACAGTGACTCAGCTTCCTTTGTCCAACGTTGAAAGTCCATTTTAATCACACTTTTTATGCTTTTATATCAGAAAATTGTGTCATGGCCCCCCAAAAAAACCTACCCGTACATCGCTGCAAATGTCCAGCACAGACAGTTTTTTTTGAGGATTTATAGAGGTGTTGGCTCTGCTCGCGAGCGTTGTACGAAGCGGGCGTCCTTGTGTGAGTTGCAGGGAGGGCTGACAGCGCGGTGAAGGCTGATTGATGGCTTATTGTGCAAGCGGACTCGACTAGACCCGACTGGTTAGGTCGCGGCCCTGTTGAGGCTCTCTCATTTTCTTCTTTAAATACTTCCCGATGTTTCTTTTTTTTCCCTCTCCGTGTGAATCAAACCTACACTATGTATTTTTATACATCCCATCAGTCATCCTTCCTTCAGCTTTGTTTTCCGTTCCTTTTGTCCCATGAGTCATCGGGTTTCAGCCTCCCTTTCATGACGTCCAGAACCATCAGAAACACTGGATACGCTTTACTTCTGTTACTGTATGTAAAAACCTGCCCTTCAACAACGTAATTTCCCCCTTGTGGGATAAATACAAGTCCATCCTATCCTATCTTTGCCGTACAGTCGGGTCTTTTTTCTTTTTGATAAGTAGCAAACCAGTTTTTTTGTCACTGAAAGAAAAAAAAGAGTAAAACTTAAAAGCTCATCTAGTCTGTAGGTCTGTTGAGGATTTTCCGTTCTCTATTGTCCACACACGCGTTAGTGATTTATGGTAATTATCCATCTTTGGGGGTCATCCGTCAACTGCTTGTTGCTAGGCGATGGCAGCAGATGTTGTTTGGTCGGGGAGTAGACTGTCTGGGGCAGCACAGGTGAAGTCAAACTGTGCGGGAGAAAATATGAAACATCAATGTCAAGATGGTCCATTCTCTATGTTAATTTTAAACTTAACCCTTATTCCGAGTACAGCATTGCAAGCAAGCCCATCTGTAATAAACTACACTTTTTTTTTTTGCCTTTGACACTGTTTTTCGACTTAAAAAAATCAGAGGAGTCACATGACTTCACTAAAGTGTTAAAATACACTGTTATGGTTTTGTATGTTTTGGACATGCTCAACAAGTTACAACAACACATGCCCAAAAAGGAGTAGCAAGAAGCCCAGTGGATTTACCCTGCAAGGAGTAAGATGTCTCATTTCCATGTCTCAACAAATACTGATTTTTGGATCTTTTTTTTTACTTTCTGCGTTTAAATGTCACCATTTATAATAAGGATAACAATAGTAGAAAATGTATAGCAATAGTTAGTTGTTATAATACAGTGTTGAAGGGAAAGAAAATTATTACTATGAAAATATTTTTGAAAATCTAAATATTTTTGATAAATAATTATTTTGATTTAAATTAAATACATTGTATATAGATAATTCAGCTAGTACCGTATTTCCCGGACTAAGGCGCAGTTACACCGCTGCTGCTCCCCTCACCTCCCAGGGGGTGATCAAGGGTGATGTGTCAAATGCAGAGAATAATTTTGCCACACCAAGATTGTGTGTGCCAATTATTGGTACTTTAACTTCAACTTTAAAATCCTTTTTTTTCTCAAAACTCGACAGTGCGCCTTTTAACCCGGTGCGCCTAGTGTAAGGAATAAGTTTGGTTGAGCTTACCCACCTCAAAGCTATTTTGTATGGTACATGGTGTAATGATAAATGTGACCAGTAGATGGCAGTCAAACATAAGAGATAATGCGCCCTATAATCTGGAGTGCCTAATATCTGAAAAAAGATCAAAAATAGACCTTACATCGGCAGTGCGCCTTATAATCCGGCGCGCCCAATGGTCCGGAAAATAAGGTAAATAGAAAACAAAGATTATCCAAGTCAATCAAAAAATTAAACACAGGGAAAAAATATCATATATTAAAGATAGTACTTTAACAGTCATTCTCTTGTTATCACTTGATTCCAAACAACTCTCTGTCCTCTTCATATAATAAATAAACACCCAAGTTAAAGTATTTACAAACCCCGTTTCCATATGAGTTGGCAAATTGTGTTAGATGTAAATATAAACGGAATAAAATTATTTGCAAATCCTTTTCAACCCATATTTAATTGAATGCACTACAAAGACAAGATATCTGATGTTCAAACTCATAAACTTTATAATTTTTTTGCAAATAATAATTAACTTAGAATTTTATGGCTGCAACATGTGCCAAAGTACTTGGGAAAGGGCATGTTCACCACTGTGTTACATAACCTTTTCTTTTAACAACACTCAATAAACGTTTGGGAACTTAGGAAACTAATTGTTGAAGCTTTGAAAGTGGAATTCCTTTCCATTCTTGTTTTATGTAGAGCTTCAGTCGTTCAACAGTCCGAGGTCTCCGCTGTCGTAAATTACGCTTCATAATGCGCCACACATTTTCGATGGAGACAGGTCTGGACTGCAGGCGGGCCAGGAAAGTACCCGCGCTCCCTTTTTTTACAAAGCCACGCTGTTGTAACACGTGCTGAATGTGGCTTGGTATTGTCTTGTGGAAATAAGCAGGGGCGTCCATGAAAAAGACGGCGCTTAGATGGCAGCATATGTTGTTCCAAAAACCTGTATATACCTTTCAGCATTAATGGTGCCTTCACAAATGTTTAAGTTACCCATGCATTGGGCACGAATGCACCCCCATACCATCAAAGATGGTGGCTTTTGAACTTTACGTGGATAACAGTCTGAATGGTTTGCTTCCCCTTTGGTTGGGATGTCACAATGTCGAATATTTCCAAAAACAATTTGAAATGTGGACTCGTCAGACCACAGAAAACTTTTCCACTTTGCATCAGTCCATCTTAGTTGATCTCGGGCCCAGAGAAGCCGGCAGCGTTTCTGGATGTTGTTGATAAATGGCTTTGGCTTTGCATAGTAGAGCTTTAACTTGCATTTACAGATGTAGCGACCAACTGTATTTAGTGACAGTGGTTTTCTGGCCCGTCGATGTTGAAATCCCAAAATTTCTTGCAATTGCACTTTCAGAAACGTTGTTCTTGACTATTTGCTCACGCAGTTGTGGACAAAGGGGTGTACCTCGCCCCATCCTTTCTTGTGAAAGACTGAGCATTTTTTGGGAAGTTGTTTTTATACCCAATCATGGCACACACTTGTTCCCAATTAGCCTGCACACTTGTGCGATGTTCCAAATAAGTGTTTGATGAGCATTCCTCAATTTTATAAGTATTTATTGCCACCCTTCTCAACTTCTTTGTCACGTGTTGCTGGCATCAAATTCTAAAGTTAATCATTATTTGCAAAAAAAAAAATGTTTATCAGTTTGAACATCAAATATGTTGTCTTTGTAGTGTATTCAACTGAATATGGGTTGAAAATTGTTTGCAAATCATTGTATTCCGTTTATATTTACATCTAACACAATTTCCCAACTCACATGGAAATGGGGATTTTACAATACCTAGTTTCCAGAAAAAACAAAGTCAAACATGAGCATTGCAAATATATTAATGACAAAATTGTGTAGCTTGTCTCAGCGCTTTTTTTGTTTCGAATACAGTATGCTCAATAAGTTCCAAGTGTTAGGTATGGATAAGGCACTTAATGTTGTGTCCTCACTAGAGAGAGACCAACATGTCCTGTCATAAAATAAGCATCAGGATAGTTGGCTTCTTCTCCACTGATAATCTCGCCATTTTATTTACATTTACCTCCAATCCCTGCAGGTCAGTGACACACACTGATCAGGCTTGTCCAAATCAATCCCAGGTGACTGGCAGCAAATGCAGGTTCAGGTGACAAAGCGAAACGGTAGGGAGGAATAAAGATTGCCCGTCGTTCAAGGGCTTCTAAACTGCATGAAGGAAAAGAGGGGTTTTGTTGGGTGAATCAGCAGGGCTAAAAACAAGCGGGATTGGACATCAGTGCTGCAAATGAGAGGCGGAATTGGCCTACTGGTGGAGACGACATGAATAAATGAAGAGTGTGTGTTGGAAAAGTGAAGTTGATTATTTTCGCTGATGAGACATGTTGATTCAACATAGGACAAGTGCAGCTCCAGAGGCATTCGGACAGAGAATGTCATGTATGTTGCCTCTCTGTTATGTTTGGAATACTTTTGTAACTTTTTCCACATTTTGTTATGTTACAGCATTATTTCAAATTTTTATTAATCCATTTTTGTCCTCAAAATTCTACACACAATACCCTATAATAAGAATATGGAAAGTTGTTGTTTTTTTATTTATTTAAATCGTGCTTACTTATTAAAAATACCCAGAGAGAGATAAGTGGTAAAAAATGGATGGATGCAAAAAAAAAAATAATCACATTTGCATTAGTATTCACAGTCTTTGCTCAATACTTTGATGCACCTTTGGCAGCAATCACAGCCTCCTGTCTGATTTGAATTTGTTGCCACAACCATGGCACACCTAATTTTGGGCTGTTTCGCCCATTTCTCTTTGCAGTACCTCTCAAGTTTCATCGGAAGGGATGGGAAGCGTTGTTTTTTATCCAGGATATATCTATACATTGTTGCCTTCATCTTAGTCTAGTCAGGGAGGTGACCAAAAACCCAATGGTAACTCTGTCAGAGCTACAGCATTCCTTTCTGGAGAGAGGAGAACCTTACAGGACAACCATCTCTGCAGCAATCCACCAATCAGGCCTGTATAGAATATTGGCCAGGCATAAGCCAAAGTTCGCCAAAATGCACCTGAAAGATTATGAGGCCACGAAAAACAATTCTCTGGTCTGATGAGTCAAAGTTTGAAATATTTGGCGTGAATGGCAGGTGTTATGTTTGGAGGAAACCAGGCACCGCTCGTCACCAGGTCAATACCATCCCTACAGTGAAGCATGATGGTGGCAGCATCATGCTGTGGGGATGTTTTTCTGTGGCACGAACTGGCAGACTAGTCAGGATAGAAGGAAAGATGAATGCAGCAATGTACAGCGACATCCTAGATTAAAAGCAATGCTTCTCATTTAACCTGATGGAACGGGAGAGGTGCTTCATTGAGGTAGGGCGAAAGAGAAATGGGCGAAAATGCCCAAATTTAGATGTGCCAAGCTTGTGGAATCGGATTAAAAAAATACTTGGGGCTGTAATTGCTGCCAAAGTTGCATCAACAAAGTATTGAGGAAATGCTGCTAACATGTGATTTTTTTTTTTTAATTAGTTATACATTTTCAACAATAAAACTTCACTCTGTCATTAATATGTATTTATTGTCTTTAAAATGTTGAAAACAAAAATGAATTTATTCTTTTTTGGAATAAGTCTGTAACATAACAATGTAGAAAAAGTGAAGTGCTGTGAATACTTTCCGGTTGCACTGAATACCGTCACAGGGCATTACTGTCAATGGCATTTGGTATTTGTTTACTAAATTTTCTTGGGATTTGGATAAACACCTTAAAGTCTTTTAAATAAATATGTGTTCCAACTAATAGGGTTTATCAACAGCACCACCATGTGATGTATTTGGTAGAAAATAATAGCTCAGGTAGTAACACAGTACGGGTGTCATTTTTCGCAAATGTTCACCTTTATATATACAGCCTTTCAGGAGTAAAGGAGTTAGCCTCCATATCTTTAGTATACACGCAGGTGTGTGAATGAAGAGGACATTGTGTGAGGACCTCACGCATGTCCCTTCCCTGAGGGAGGGATGGTGGTGTCCCACTGCAGTGTCACCTGTCTGCAACAGGAAATCCTGGACTGTACACAACAATAGTGACAGGCTGCACACAGATGGCTTCTCTTCTTCGAGGTTAACCCCCTCTTCACGCACAAACACACAGGACAAAAGCAATCACCACACCAACTATACACAAAATCTCAGTTTTTATTTTTTTAGGCTATGCACTATAGCTTATATTTAATACAGAGCCACCCTGCAATTTCAATATTCATGTGTACACACTAGCTAATGTCTTTGGATGTTCTCATTCATCTAGGTCATTGCAATCTAAGGGCATTCAATCTAGACCAGTCCAAGTCTAAAACAAGATTTGACCAGTCTAAGGTCTATGAGCGTGAACTGATAAAGCCTACTTTGACTTCCAAGACAAACCAAAGAGATTGAGAGCCCTGAGATACACATTAGTTTAGTGCATAATAGTTGTTTTGGTCTTGTTTTTGAAGCTGTGTCCTTAGTCTGTGTCTATCTGATTCTCCTCTTTCTGTTGTCATTCAAAGACCCAGTGGGCATGGCCAGCATATGACACTTTTTGTATATGCCCTGGAGCAATGGAAATTAAGCCCCATGAAGTAGTTCTAGCAACAAGTGGTAAATGTGAACAGGAACCTGCATGACCGTCTAGAAATTACAAAACTAAACAAACACTAATGTTATCTATTGCTGTCTTAGCGGTGGATGCTGCAGTATTATACTCCGTAAGTCTCCACTTTGCTGCACTTTGCCCTAAGTCGCCGTCTATCTATTTCTTATACCGCTTGTCTTCATCAGTATCCCGGATGAGCTTGACCCTGTCCTAAATTACCTCAGACGAGAGGTAGGGTCCACCCTGGACTGGACACTAGCCAATTGCAGGGCACACTCAGGTCTCCTCTGGGTTAAAATAGTTTTGTCCTATGGGTGTTTTCCGAGGTAGTGCTTTTAAGTGAAAACCCAATCTCACCTAAAGAGGTGAGCTAAGTCGTACCATGCTGTAGAAAGGCAGCACAAGTGGTTGATCCACCAACATTTTAAAAATATACTTTGTTGGGTCTATAGTTTTTCCTACATTTACCCTACTAGTGAAAAACACATTTTTTTAAAAATTTTTGACTGACAACCACAACACAGTACCTCCCTTCTCCGTTTTAATCCCTTCTCCCCCTTCCTCCCTCTCTATCTTTTGTTCTGGATGACGCTCCAAAGCCGCCACGTCAGCATCTTTCCCATCTCTGGTTGCCTTATTAGCCGGAGGTGGCACTTGCAGCTTTTTAATACGCAGATGGTAGAGTAGAGGGGGGTGTTTTGTTGTGTGTGTTGTGCCCCTCCCACCTCTTCTCAGGCTTGGACTCTCTCAAAAGATGGACTGAAGTGCTTCTTGTGTATTTGTTGTCAGCTAAGCTTTGTCTTTAACCTCCTCCTTTAATGCGTATTTGCTATTATAAGGCTTGTCTGCACTCGATGTTGTGAATGGCCCAATTTAAGCCTGCTGTGTGTGTAATTAGAATGGTTCATTTTTAAGACAATAAAAAGAACAAGAAAGATGTGTGTTGAGTATCACACACAAATAAACTGAAAAAGGGGCTTGCAACTGTTGAATCACCAGCTTTTCCCAGGCAGCTGTGACTGGCACCTCACACACATCAGGTATTATGTCCACTCCCATTATGGGATGGAGTGCAACAAGCTGTTTGAAGCTGACAGCACATCTGCTTCCTCGCTGGAGACTCATTCTGGCACCTCAGACAAGCATCTTACCCGGGATGGATTTGGGGAGGCAAAGGAGGGAGGCAGGGGGTTGCCTTTTTATATTCAAACCCCTTTTCCCCCCTCTTGTCTCTTGGAAATATTTAGTTTCTGTTGCTGACAACATAACGTCATAAAAAGCACCCCTCTTGATGGCGGCGGTGTCGTCAGGGAGCACGGGCAGCAGCAGCAACAACGAGGCTGTCATGTCCGCTGGCACTTTCCTTGCATCACGCTGGGAAGACTTCCACAGCTGCTGCCAAGTCCACTCCTTCTTGCCAACCGTGGCTTGGCAAGGCAGATGAAACTGGCATATTCCTCATTTACTTACTTGGAGCCTTGTTTGAATGAGTCAAATTGAGGAATCGTTAGTTTATAGGTATTTGTAATTGGGCGGTAAAATGTTGAAATGCAGACACTGTCCAAAAGTCTTCCCAGAAGAGTGAAAGCTGTTGTAGCTGCAAAGGAGTTCACTTCCTGTTGGTGCATTTGCCAAGTGTCGCTATACTTTTGTTGTTAGTTAAGCTCTAAGCTTGAACTTAACACTTGTGTAAAAATCCCAGACACTCTGCAAAAGTATTCCCAAAAGAGTGGAAGCTATAGACTCCATATTTTTGTCCCATTTCTTTCCCTGCAAGCTTAAAGTCCTAAAATGTTTTACTAATGGATAAATATTTCCACATACGAAATCTATTATTATATGGCAGTGGTGAACTCAATATTTACCTAATTTCCTGTTACCAAGTTATAGCCTAGTGTCCAATACTATGTCAGTGGGTCTCCAACATGTACAGCAGCTCATGGGGTAACTCTAGCTCACTACATGATTTTTGAGTACTCATTACATAGGGTCAAAAAATGTTTGCTGTGGCTCTTTTTTTACTCTTCTGTTCATACATATTTGTATTATGCATCTTTTTAAGTTAAACATAAAGGTCACATCCACACTTTTGAGTGGAGGTCAGATGTATACCTTTTAAATGTTGCCAATCATACCAATAAAACACAAATAGCTCAACTCCTTTTTTTTTGTGGAAGTAGTTCTCAGTGATGAAAGGTCCAAGTATAACTAACTTACTATCTTCATATTACAGTAGTAATATTTTATTTGAACAGAAGATAACCCATTTAGATCAAGCTATCTCTGGGCGGATCTTGCGTGAGAAGGGGGGTAATCATTTTGCAATGCAATCTGCTATATTAATGGAAAGTGCCACTTTATAAAGCAACTGACGCTGTGGTCAAAGTTGGAATTGCCACAAAACACATTTTAAGATAATTAACTTTACTGCCATTTGGCAGCTTAAGTTGCTAGTGCAACCCCCAATTTGTCACGTTTTATGTGTCAGATAAATTGTGATTAATGGGGCCATGTGAATCCTCATCCTACTGTACTCATATGACTCTACTACATACAAAATGATACATGGATAATTTACATGTATATCCGCTTCCTGTTTTCCAGCTTATGGCCTCGAAGATGATTTTAGCGGGGACAAGACTGACGATGAGGAGCACCTTCAGGATGACGGCCTTTCCCTGGACGGACAGGACGCAGACTTGTTCAACGATGAAGAAGACGGTCAGGATCACATCAGTTTCCAGAACTCGCCGCTCAGCAATGGCACCAACCCAGATGCCGGTTACGCCTCACCAGTCAGCACAGCCAGCGATCACCCTGCAGACCTCCAGACGTCACCCTCGGAGAAGCCAGAGGAGACCACGGAGTCGGTCAACGGCCTCTCCCTGCAGGACAGTTTAGCCAAAATGAAAGCCGTCTATGCAAACTTGATCTCTGACGCCTCGTGGTCTAGCATTGCTTTGGACATGTTGAAAAATAAACAAGAGGACGACAAAAACGAGAAAAGTGATCACAATAAGAGCAATGGGCTCCTCAACAATCACAGCCAGGCGAGCATGCCGCCAAAGAACAGATGTAGCTCAAATAGCACCTCCACTACCACGAACATGACCACCAGCAGTACAGCCGCATCACGAATGACATTGAGCAACAGCAGTGTCAACTCGGGACTGGCCTACGACTGGCACCAGGCTGCCCTTGCTAAAACCTTGCAGCACACTCCATACCAACTCCTTCCTGAGCCGAGCCTCTTCAGCACCGTGCAGCTCTACAGGCAGAACAACAAGCTGTATGGGCCTGTTTTCACTGGCGCCAGTAAATTCCGGTGTAAGGACTGCAGCGCCGCATATGACACTTTGGTAGGACTCACTATCCACATGAATGAGACTGGACACTACCGCGATGACAATAAGGACACTGAGGACGATCGTGGCAAAAAGTGGTCCAAGCCTCGCAAGCGTTCCCTCCTCGAAATGGAGGGCAAGGAGGACGCCCAGAAAGTTCTCAAATGTATGTACTGTGGCCACTCTTTTGAGTCCTTGCAAGACCTTAGCGTACACATGATCAAAACTAAACACTATCAGAAAGTGCCTCTAAAAGAACCAATGCCGGCCCTCACCTCTAAATTTGTCCCCCCTACCAAAAAGAGAACATTTCACGACTTAATGCCGCCTAGCTCCCCTGATTCCGTTTCATCGGGTATTCCTCTTGGAGAGACACCGAAAGACCAGAAGGCTATCAACCCTTATGTCACGCCCAACAACCGCTACGGTTACCAGAACGGCGCCAGTTACACCTGGCAGTTTGAGGCACGCAAAGCGCAAATTCTCAAATGCATGGAATGCGGCAGTTCACACGATACATTGCAGCAACTGACAGCACACATGATGGTCACAGGACACTTTCTCAAAGTCACCAATTCAGCTTCAAAAAAGGGGAAGCAGCTCATTTTCGATCCGGTCTACGAAGAGAAGATCCAGTCCATTCCTTTGCCGCCGACCACCACCAAACTTCCAGCTCCAAATGGGAAGTCCCATCCTGAATCCCCTTTGCAGCCGGAGGAAGGGGAGGAGGAGGAGGAAGGGCAGGAAGAGGAGGAAAATCAGGAGAGAGAGGATGAAGAGGCAGAGGAAGCAGAATCAGATGTAAAAATTAAAGAGGAGAAGGAAGATATGCCTGAGAAGCCTAAAAAGGGAAAACCCTACCAATATCTGAGAGAAGAAGACTTAGAGGAAACGCCTAAAGGGGGGCTAGACATCCTAAAGTCGTTGGCAAACACAGTCTCAAGTGCAATCAGCAAAGCCCAAACAGGTGCACCAACATGGGGAGGATACCCCAGCATCCACGCTGCCTATCAGCTCCATAGCTCCCTGAAGTCCTCATGTGCGCAGATTCAGCCTTTATTCAGCAACAACACATTAAAGGCGCCGCCCTCGGACTTGTTGCAGTGTAGCCCCACATCACCTCCCAACCACAGGAACAACAACATGCAGGCGATGGAAAAGTTAGTGGAAAAAGTAAGCGGAAAGAGTTCGGTGAAGGAGGAAAAGCCCTTAGAGAGGGTCAGGTGTCCTAAGTCATCACTGACAAACTCTAAAGAAAAACGGGCTTCGCCTAAACTAATAGAAGACAAGACCGAGTTAAGAAGCAAAGACTACCATCCAACGGAGATGAGAACCAACATAAAGGAAGAGGTGAAGTCACCAAAAAAGCTTGATGGAGATGGCTGCAATAACTTGAGTATCATCACTGACCACTCCCCTGAGCAGCCGCTAGTTAACCCTCTCAGCGCCCTGCAGTCCATCATGAACAACCACTTAGGGAAAGCCGCTAAAGTGACGACACCCTTTAGCGATCCCTTTGCTATGCTTTACAAGATCAACAACAAACCTGCTCCAGTGAAGGAGCCTGTGACTGAATACCAGAGTGACGATCAGCCCATGGATTTGACTAAATCAAAGGACACCAACGGAGGAACAACGGCAAGCCACAACGTTGACAACAGACAACCAGGTAGCAAAAGCCCACCTCTTCGGGAAAACGCATTAATGGATATATCGGACATGGTAAAGAACCTGACAGGCCGCTTGACGCCAAAGTCTACAACGCCGTCATCCATCTCTGACAAGTCAGACGTGGATGGTGTAACTTTCGAAGACAGCCTTGAGGAACTGTCTCCCATCCAAAGACGGAAAGGCCGGCAGTCCAACTGGAATCCTCAGCACCTTCTTATCCTCCAGGCCCAGTTTGCCGCCAGCCTAAGAGAAACCCCTGACGGGAAGTTCATCATTACCGACCTGGGACCCCAGGAGAGGGTGCACATCTGCAAATTCACCGGTCTCTCTATGACCACCATCTCACATTGGCTGGCCAATGTCAAATACCAGTTGAAGCGGACAGGCGGCACAAAGTTTCTCAAGAACATGGACTCCGGCCAGCCGTTGTTTTTGTGTGGCGACTGTGCTTCCCAGTTCAGAACTCCTTCCTCCTACATCCACCACTTGGAGTCCCACCTCGGGTTCACCCTGAAGGACCTCTCCAAGCTCTCCATAGACTTGATAGAGCAGCAGGTGGTCAGCAGGATGGATGAAAAGTTGTTATTGGGATTCCCAGAGGACGAAGGCGCTGGCTGTGTGAATCAGTGCAAAGTGTGCAATCGGACCTTTGTGACTAAGCATGCGATCAAATTGCACCTTTGCAAAACGCACGGCAAGGCGCCAGAGGACCATCTCATCTTTGTCAAAGACTTACAGTAATGAGCGAGGGCGCTTACTAGACGTGTATAAAGCATCACAGCACAGGTTGTCTTGAAAACATGCTAGCTTTATGCCACACCGTGGAATTAGTCACACATGCAGAACGGCCATAAAGGAGGAGCCCGGGGGGGTCGCACTGTTCCAAAGTTGAATTTCTGGCAATGCAGCCGCAGCACTACCATGTCTTTGACTGACTGTCGCTTTTTTTTGTTAACGCACTGCATCTTTTATGAGCCTTTTGGGAATCGTCCATCTGTTGTTTTTAAAACCTGGACCACGCTCCTTCTTTTCTGTCACGGACAACTCGCCTATTATTTATGAGATGGTTTGTGCATGTTTTCACGTTAAAGCGGAAATTGCGTCCCGAGTTAAAATTGAAATTGAACAACCATTTAAATGAAGGAAAATTGCTCTTCCCAGTGTAATTTAAGCAAGTGTAAATGACTGAAGACATAATCAGGCACGTGTTTGCCGTTAAATAGCAAAAAAAAAAAAAAAAGAAGTGTTTCTCTGGTAAAGTATCATACCTAATTGTTTGTACAGTATTTGCATTAGTTGTCAAATGAATGAAGTTACCGTATAAATAACCAGCAAGGACACTCTTGCTCTTTATTTGTACCGTGTGCATTTTTCTATAATGTTATTTTCTAGACAAAGATGGCTGAAAGTGTATAAAGTTACAGAGAAATGATCCCGTATTGGGGCTAAAGTGACAGAGAATAAAGAACACATTCTCAAGTTTATTTGCAATGATGTAATTTTATGTTGTACAATAAACTCCATGGTTTCAACTGCAACCTTATGTGCGTTTATACGATCATTGATAAGCAAGCTTTGCAAACCAGGGTTAAAAACACACAAGACTGAAAAGATACTAAAAAGGTGATTTCATTCAAAGGTTTCCAGACAATCTTCTATGAGTTGCTTCAAAATCTAAGTGCCAACTACTATGACTTCTCAGACATACAACTGCTTGGTGTCTGCGGTATTCTTTTAAATGAATGTTGCAAAGATTATCGAGCACCTGATTGACTTTGTTTTGTTTTTCATTTCCGAGCCCCGAATGTGTGCTTATATTAGCGCGCCGTAATCCCTTTATGGTGGAACAACGGCAGATAAAACAGAGAAATATTAGTATTTGTATTTTGACGTACAGCTTGGCCTTGTAGTTCAGGCACCGGATGATAAAAAGAAGCCGTGGCACATTTCTTCCACCGAAGGCGGTAAAGTCGACATGGTCCCGCCCCACGCTGCTTTTGAACGCTCGCTCGCCTCGGGCGCTTCTTTTCAACACAACCCCCCCCCGTTTTTCTTCTGGAAACAATGAAGGCTGCCGTGCCGTAAAGCCTTTGCACACTTTAACTTCACATTATGATGAAACTAACACCAAATAAAATTGCTTGTTATGTAAAAATGTGTCACTTTTACATTTTGATTCATTGCAATTTATGTAAATTAATTATATTATTGTTTACTTAAATGCACGTCATTTAATTTCTCAAAAACAGTTTTGTCCAAATTACTGTCTGAGTGTATTTCAAAGTAAAATTTGCCAGGGTGCACACGAGTCGGAGTGCCCTCCCTCACCTTTGCACTGGTGTGTGCTACTTGTTCCGCCTTTCAGGTAACAGTTAAGGTAAGGGAAGGAGCATGTGAGGTCAAAATAAATGTCCTAATGTTTTGTGATTAATCACATGATTTGTCATAACTATGTTATGATTTTACATAATTAATATTTAGCATTCTGGCCTCAAATATACTTGTTTAAATGAATTTATATAGCATATAGCATTGTATTCTTGTAAAAGTACTAATTCTAGTAGATTTGCAGCCTTTTTTGTGGTACTTCACAATTGTTCTGACAAATGGTGTATGAACCATTAAATGATCTGGCCTCAATGCCGAATAGCCTGCAAAATAAAAGTTTCAGACTGTAAGCCGATGCTCTTTTCCTACGCTTCAAACCTTGCGGCTAATTAATGGATTTTTCCTCCTTGACGGCCATAATGCAAATAGTTTTCATAAAACACATGCAAACACACTGAAATGGTGTGTTATTGTTTGTGCCATGACACCATCTTTTGGACTGCAGGTGCTGCTCGGTGAAAGTCTACAGTGTTCTCTGCTGTTTAAAGCTTTGAACCGGAAGTACAAGTGTCGTTCCTTCTTCTAACCGTCCATACCATATTTACTCATATGGATTCTCCATGCATCCCTCCAAGCAACATTTGTAAGTTTTGCAATCTAACTGAAACAATTCTTACTTACTAAACCGTCCAATGTCTGTAGGAGAGTTTTCATGCACATTTGTACATGCTATTGTAATGTAATGAAGCTCCTGTTTTTAGCATTAGCTAATATGCTAACATATTTACGAGTGTCTGTGTTAGTATTATTAATTTACAAGGGCATTCTGTTTTCTATTGTTCCAGTTGCACAAATTCCTCAGTAAATTCAAAACGTCACTGTGGAGCTTTAACTGATTGGAGCGCTAGCTTCCGCAGGGAGTGGAAGTCCATGACGATGACTTCTGTTTTGTTTGATCGACCGTTTTACTGCCGTGTCACAGACACCGTTTGGAAACGATTAAGGTATGTAAATATACATTTACGAAATCTTCCTGTGTAAGTAACTAATTTCACAACGGCTTATTGTCCGGTGCGGCTGACATCTGGTAACGTATTTTTTCCTTCAGAAATGTATTGGGTGCAGCTTATAGACATGCGTGCTATATAGTACGGAAAGTATGGTCATTTTTCAGACCGAAAAATGTGTAATATTAGCATACCAAGTAAATATTTCATTGTACTTCCCTTTTCCCCCTAAAAAAGTACAACTCTATTCCTGTGAAATTGCACACATATTGATGTTCTCATTTTTCCTTTTGCTGTCAGTTCTGTAGGCACTTCGTAAACCATTTAGGGCAGACCTAGGAAAATTAAGGCCCAGGGGCCACATATGGCCCACTGGACAGTCCCAAATAATTTTTTAGATCTTTAAGATGGAAGTTGTAGCTGCCATTATGATGTGCAGTGATTTTTTCAAATGACCGTAAGTCTTGAACTATACAAAGTATTTCAATGCTTGGAATTTGCGCTTATGGATAATATACCAGTTAATATGGCAATATAATTAGTTACTATGGTAATCAAATTAGTTACTATGGTAATGTCTGTCACAGCAGCTCAGACGAGGCACTAAGCAGTGTGGTCGGGAAGCATTTCCAAAGACGCGGACGGAGATTTTCACAACAAAGTTTTAAAGCTTACTGATATATAGGATAGAATAGAAAGTACTTTATTGATCCCTGGGGGAAATTCAGCAAATATCAGATTTATCAGATTGTAGGTGGGTTTATTTAGTAGCCTTTGCGTTCATATTTAACTGTTTGTTGCATTTTTGTTGCGATTCACTTGATTGTAAAATATATCGATCAAAAGGGGATGTGACATTCATATTTTGTCAATATTCAGTGTTTTATCGTTCATACAAAAATGTAAAAATTCCATTCCGTTTTTAAGGCGGTATGTCATAACGTTTTTAGCATTCAATCAGACATTATTGTGAAGTTTTGTATTAGTGTTCCTAAAAATAGATATACCGGCCCCCAAACACATTTTTTTCTGTAAATGTGGCCCCCAGAGTCAAAATAATTGCCCTGACCTGTTTTAGGTCCATCCTTGATTTATATATGGCCGGTTCCGATTTTTTGGTCTTCTAAAAAGTAGGACTTCATTCTTATCTGCTCAGTGGCCTTGTGGTTAGAGTGTCCGCGCTGAGACTGGTGGGTCGTGAAGGTCGTGAGTTCAAACCCCGGCCGAGTCATACCAAAGACTATACAAATGGGACCCATTACCTCCCTGCTTGGCACTCAGCATCAAGGGTTGGAATTGGGGGTTAAATCACCAAAATGATTCTCGAGCGCGGTTGCTGCTCACTGCTCCTTCCACCTCCCAAGGGGAGAACATGGGAATGGGTCAAATGCAGAGGATAATTTCACCACACCTAGTGTGTGACTATTGTTGGGACTTTAAATTCCATCCATCCATCCATTTTCTACCGCTTATTCCCTTTTGGGGTCGCGGGGGGCGCTGGCGCCTATCTCAGCTACAATCGGGCGGAAGGCGGGGTACACCCTGGACAAGTCGCCACCTCATCGCAGGACTTTAAATTCATCAAAAAAAAAAAAAAAAGTTTCCGTGTTGCCTTGATAATTGTTGTACATTTTCAGCCTCAATCTGTGGCACTCCATTGTTGTTCTGACAATTGGTGTCAGAAGTGGGATCATTAAATGATCTGGCCTCAGTGCCAAAGAGCTTGCAAAAAGGAAGTATATCTTTCCGACCAAAAAATGTGTAATATTATAAGCATACCATGTAAATATTTCATTGTACTTCCTTTTCCCCCTAAAAAAGTACAATATTAATTGTATCATTTTCTTTTGTTGTCTGTTCTGTTGGCCCTTGGTAGTTCTTATGGGTTCATACTTGATTAACATACGGCAGGTTCCGATTTCTTTTGTCTTCTAAAAAGTAGGACTTCATTGTTATATTAAAGGCCTACTGAAACCCACTACTACCGACCACACAGTCTGTTTATATATCAATGATGAAATCTTTACATTGTAACACACGCCAATACAGCCTTTTTAGTTTACTAAATTGCAATTTTAAATTTCGCGCAAAGTATCCTGTTGAAAACGCTGGTATGATGACGTGTAATTATGCTTTAATCGCATAATTACACAGTATTCTGGACATCTGTGTTGCTGAATCCTTTGCAATTTGTTCAATTAATAATGGAGAAGTCAAAGAAGAAAGATGTAGGTGGGAAGCGATGTATTGCAGCTGCCTTTAGCAACACAAACACAGCCGGTGTTTCCTTGTTTACATTCCCGAAGGTGAAGCTTTACTATGGAACAGAGCGGTCAAGCGAACATGGTTCCCGACCACATGTCAACCAGCAGGTTTCGGTGAGTAAATTGTGGTAACAAGTCGGCTCTTACCGTAAACATGAGTGGAGCTTGCGTCCTCTTGCAGCTGCGGACTCTCTTACCTCCTCCCACCGGAGACACTGGCGGTCGCCACACCCGTGGCCACACCCCTCCGACTTTCAGGTACCGTATATTCTCACTAAAACACTAGTAACACAATAAGCAGATGAGAGATTTTCCAGGATTGTCCTAGTAAATGTGTCTAATAACATCTGAATCGCTCCCACTACCTCGCTTTTTTTTTTTTTTACTTTCTTTCTTTCTAGTCCTTCACTCTCACTATCCTCATCCATGAATCTTTCATCCTCGCTCAAATTAATGGGGAAATTGTCGCTTTCTCTGTCCGAATCGCTCTCGCTGCTGGTGGCTATGATTGTAAACAATGTGAGGATGTGAGGAGCTCCACAACCAGTGACATCACGCGCACATCGTCTGCTATTTCCGGTACGGAAAAGGCTTTTTTATTAGCGACCAAAAGTTGCAAACATTATTGTCGATGTTCTCTACTAAATCCTTTCAGCAAAAATATGGCAATACGCGAAATGATCAAGTATGACACATAGAATGGATCTGCTATCCCCATTTAAATAAGAAAATCTCATTTCAGTAGGCCTTTAAAAAAATAACACACACACACAACCCCGACCCCCATCTTCTGAATTCAGAGGTCCCAAGGTTGGCAAGTATGTTCTGTGTAGCATTGATAATTCCCTCAAACGGTGACAGAAGTGGGATCACCAACAAATAGTTTGTTGAATTCTGACGTACTGTAGTTGTACCCTTTTCCTCGGATTTGCTGCAGGACGTGTCCTGCAGTCTGAGGATGTGTCAGACTTGTTCTTCATGTGACGGCAACACAATATGTCACCTTTGGAGTGCTGGAGGGAAAGTGGAATCACCTGAGACGTCTCATCATGGACGCAGGCTTCAATCTGATTGTCTTGTTGACATCCCGCTGAGGTGCGTTAAGGTGTTGTGTAGCTGTCGGGGCGAGCCTTGTTTTTTGGAAGATACACAAGGCGTAATTCATCAGGTCGAGGGGAAAGAAAGGGAGGCTCGGTCGAGTAATGACGACTGCCAAAATGTCCGATGGATGGAGTGTCCTTTTGGATCCATCACCCTCTTCATTGCTCTCCGCCTGAACACTTTATCGAAACACTTCCGTTTTTATCGCCTGACCTCCCCTCCAAGGGATTGGAAATACTTCCTGTTAAAGGCAGACGTGACATTTATCCATGCTACTGACAACATTTCCTGTACATTATTTGTTTCTGGGGTAAAAGTTCAATCCCTGGAACCTGAATTTCTGAACTGCTAAACGTCCGCGTCGCTCTTGTGTCGTTGCTGGCTGGCCGCGTTGGAAAAAAGTCTTCAATAAGGACATGACTCGTCCTAATGTGGACAAAAAATTACGTTTTTGGACGTGTCCAGGTTGACCACAATGCAGACGGTGACATCACCCTCCGTTTTGGACGCGCAGCCATGGCATCTGGCGCAAAAAAAAAATAAATAGGTTAGACTGTGTAACGTCTCCTGGTGCCACTTCCTCATTATATTCCCCACTATTCCTGGTTTGAATGTCAAATGTCGCGAAGGAACTACTGTCACGCACTCGGGAGCCTCGGCCGCTGTGACGAGTCTCATTCACGTGGCGTCCAAAAAAGCATTTGCATGAGAATAAGGCCCAAAGTCGGCCAAAGTGACACGCCGCAGACAAGCCATCAGGACTTGGCTGTCATATTAGGCGGCTAAATTCAGGTGACACCCATCCAGTGGCCTCACCCGGGCCAACCTGACACCGCTTCGTGTTCCCTGCTGTCTTCCTCTGAGGGGCTTTGTTAGAGAGGAGGGAGGGGAGGGTTTGCTTTTAATCAGCATGACGAACCCTGCCATCTATACACACACACACACACACCTCCCTCGCTGTCCACACACACCCTATGTGAGGGTGGGCATATGCTGAGGGCAGCGGGCCGGCCGGCGTGCCATCATTAGTCCGAAGCTACACGGCGAGCTCCTGACAACATGTCCAAGGAGCTTCATGCCGTCCCCACTAGGAGCGTCCGCATTATGCAAAGACGCCGGCGGAGCGTTCCTGTCAGGAAGCGGGAAGTGTGGGCCTACTGGGAGGAATGAGGGAGAATAGAATAAGGAAGAAATTTGGAATGTGTAACATTTAGTCCATCCTTCCATGTTCTATCGCTTGTCCCTTTTTCAGTCGCGAGGGGTGCTGGAACCTATCCCAGCTGCACTCGGGTGGAAGGCGGCACCCTGGACAGGTTGCCACCTCTTCACAGGGCCAATGATATTACCTTTTTTTTTTTTTTTTTTTCAAAAAAGTTGGATTTTTGGTAACACTTCAGTATGGGGAACACATATTCACCATTAATTAATTGCTTATCAACATGCAAATTAGTAACATATTGGCTCTTAATTAGTCAGTATTAAGTACTTATTAATGCCTTATTCTACATGGCCTTTTGATACAACCAGTAAGCCATTAACTAGGAATCTTCCCTCAATAACCTCAGAGTTATTGCTTATTAGTAACCCTAACCTTTATATGTTCCCATAGTGTCCAAATAACTCTAAACTAAGTATTTGTTACTTACAAGCCACGTTGAGTTGGGAAATTGTGGTAAATGTAAATATAAAGGCAATACAATGATTTGCAAGTCCTTTTCAACCCATATTCCATTGATGCACTACAAAGACAAGTTATTTGATGTTCAAACTCATAAACTTTAATTTTTTGGGAAATAATAATTAACTTACAAGTTCATGGCTGCACCACGTGCCAAAGTAGTTGGGAAAGGGCATGTTCACCACTGTGTTACATCACCTTTTCTTTTAACAACACTCAATAAACTTTTGGGAACTGAGGAAACTAATTGTTGAAGCTTTGAAAGTTGAATTCTTTCCCATTCTTGTTTTATGTAGAGCTTCAGTCGTTCGACAGTCCGGGGTCTCCGCTGTCGTATTTTACGCTTCATAATGCGCCACACATTTTCGATGGGAGACAGGCCTGGACTGCAAGCGGGCCAGGAAAGTACCCGCACTCTTTTTTTACGAAGCCACGCTGTTGTAACACGTGCTGAATGTGGCTTGGCATTGTCTTGCTGAAATAAGCAGGGGCGTCCATGATAAAGACGGCGCTTAGATGGCAGAATATGTTGTTCCAAAACCTATATGTACCTTTCAGCATTAATGGTGCCTTCACAGATGTGTAAGTTACCAATGCCTTGGGCACTAATGCACCCCCATACCATCACAGATGCTGGCTTTCGAACTTTCCGTCGATAACAGTCCGGGTGGTTTGCTTCCCCTTTGGTCCGGATGACACAATGTCGAATATTTACAAAAGCAATTTGAAATGTGGACTCGTCAGACCACAGAACACTTTTCCACTTTGCATCAGTCCATCTTAGATGATCTCGGGCCCAGAGAAGCCAGCGGCGTTTCTGGATGTTGTTGATAAATGACTTTTGCTTTGTATAGTAGAGCTTTAACTTGCACTTACAGATGTTGCGACGAACTGTATTCAGTGACAATTGTTTTCTGAAGTGTTCGTGAGCCCATGTTGTGAGATCCTTTAGAGATTGATGTCGGTTTTTGATACAGTGCCGAAGGTCACGGTCATTCAATGATGGTTTCCGGCCATGCCGCTTACGTGGAGTGATTTCTCCAGATTCTCTGAACCTTTTGATGATATTATGGACTGTAGATGTTGAAATTCCTAAATCTCTTGCAATTGCACTTTGAGAAACGTTGTTCTTAAACCGACTATTTGCTCACGCAGTTGTGGACAAAAGCTGTTTTTATACCCAATCATGGCACCCACCTCTTCCCAATTAGCCTGCACACCTGTGAGATGTTCCAAATAAGTGTTTGATGAGCATTCCTCAACTTTGTCAGTATTTATTGCCACCTTTCCCAACTTCTTTGTCATGTGTTGCTTACATCAAATTTTAAAGTTAATGATTATTTGCACAAAAAAAAAATGTTTATCAGTTTGAACATCAAATATGTTGTCTTTGTAGCAAATTCAACTGAATATGGGTTGAAAATGATTTGCAAATCATTATATTCCGTTTATATTTACATCTAACACAATTTCCCAACTCATATGGAAACGGGGTTTGTAGATTAGGTTCCCCGGTCTTACAGGATTTTTTTTCAAACATTTTTCTTGAAAAACTTTTTTTTTCCCGCCCCTTGTCCGTTTGGCCATGCACTGCAAAAAGTCAGTGTTCAAAAACAAGAAAAACATAAAAATAAAAATGAGGGGTATTTTATTTGAACTAAGCAATGTTATCCGTCAATAGAACAAGAAAATGTAGCTTGTCAAGACTTTCCAAAATAAGTAAAATTAGCTAACCTCAATGAACCCAAAAAATACCTTAAAATAGGTATAGTGTAACTAATAACTAGTGCACTTCTCTTGGTAGAAAACAAAAAGAGCCCTCTTTGCTCAATATGTTGAAAAATATTCTTATATTAAGTAAATGTTATCTTGACATAATTATATACGCTCTGCATTACATTTCTTGAAACCAGCAAACTTATACTAAAAACAAATTTATTGTTCTTAATGTAAAGGCAACAAGGCAACTGCTTGTTACTCTCGGAGTCTCCTAGCCGCTCAGGCAAATCATACGGTCTAAAAATGCCTTTTTCCATCGACAACATGACATCACGCCAAGTGCATGCTCTTTCAGTCAATTTGTGCGCATATATACAGCCCGGCCCAAGCCAAAAATGTGTTAATTGTAATATGGAAGAATTTATCTGAATGTGCATGAACCTTTTCTGTTCAAAATTGTTAGAAATCTCACATGTTAAATGTTTAAATATTAACTGTCAGTCTACTGTACTGTGCCAACTGTATTACTATAGGAGTACATATGTTCTATTGTTTCATTGAAAATAAAACAGCAAAGTCCATTTGGCTCTCATCCGTTTTAATTACGAGATACAATTGTGTCAAAGTCATGATTTTTTTTTTCATACTTGAAATGAGAAATGATTACTTTAAAAAAGTAGTTTTACACTTCTGAGTGTTGATGACACAGCTATGCAACAGTTGATATTCTAGTTTCAAGCATGTTTTACTGAATATATGTCATCTAATCTCAGCAACATTTTAATTGTAATAGCTTACTGAGATCATTTAGGACCAAAACCCTTAAAACAAGTAAAACACTCTATAATAAAATCTGCTTAGTGAGAAGAATTCTCTTATCAGGCAGAAAATAAGCCAATATCACCCTTTTTTGCGATATTTACTATTACTTAGATTTCAGATTTTGCAGTGTGATGACCCTTTTGGGTTGAATTGGTGTCAGAAGTGGGATCGAAAAAAGGAAAGCATAGGAGAGAGCATGCTAACAGATGTAATAAAGATAAATCGAGAAACAAAAACGAGTAGAACGAGCAGACGCGCATATAGAGCAACGCACAAGCACAGAGCGCTCACCAGCAGAAACACTGTGAGGAAAGAAAATGGACGTGTTTTGTCTTAAACGATAAAGTAGAAGTTATAAACGCAGAAGTGCCGCTCTGCAAGAGATGCTTAGCTCTTGCTCTTATTAGCCGATAGCTGTCTAGCGGCAAAAGTGCATCCACAGTCGGTAGTGTTTTAGCTACTTCTAAATCACTAATCGTTAATGCCATGGCAACAAATAAAGTACGTTTCTTACAAGTATCATCCCTGGTTGTTGAGGAATAGCTAAACATGCTTCACTACACACTGTAAGAGGATACAATAGCTAACCGCTAACAACAAGCTAGCGCTCTTGAATGTAAACAAATGCCATGGGTAGGTTTACGCAGGCGTCGGCTGTAACGATACCAAGTTCAAGTGCCGTATTTAGTGGATATGATTACGTCAATATTTTTTTTAATCACAAATTATTTTGTGTTTTTTTTTATTGTTAAACTTTATATTTATAAACACATGAAATGTGTCCCTGGACACAGGAGAACTTGAATATGACTGATGTGTGACCCTGTTGACTGATTGCAAAATGTGTGGGAACACCCAAAATTAATGTAAAGTATCCAAACAACAGAAGAATAAGTGATTAATACATTTTAACAGAAGTGTAAATCAAACATGTTAAAACAGAAAATGATCAGATATTAACAATTAACAAGTAGATTATTAATCCATCATAACTTTGACACAAAAATATAAAGAAATGACAAAATATGTTACTTCATATGTCCACACCCAAATTAGGAGCCTTTGTTTGCTTACTTAGTACAAAAATATATTTTTTAATGACAACATTCTTCTTTAATTGTAATAAGCAACGTATGTTTAATGTATCATAAGATTTTCTGTTAAAATAAAGACAATAATGACATTTTGTTCTGGTGCCCTTTGTTTTTAAAAGTATCAAATATATTTTTGTACCAGGACAACCTTACTCTGAAGTATATTGAGGTAGTGACGTGAATAACATTCTAGCCAAGCTAATACAATCGAAAAAACAGGACAAATTCATACAAAGTAGACAAAAATGGTGTTTCAAAAAACAACAAAAAGAAACAAGTAACATAATAAAAGCATTAAAATAATTCATTAAAAAGGACTACTTTTAGAATAAAAGGTAAGTCACAGTTCAGTTACATGAACCTTTCTGAGGTGAAAATACTGAACATATTCTCAACAAAAGCATTCAACATTGACACATCTTTGTCCATGTGATGTCAAAAGAAACAAAAATTGAGCTGTTTGGCCACAATACCCAGCAATATATTTGAAGGAGAAAAGGTAAGGCCTTTAATCCCAGGAACACCAACCCTACCGTTAAGCGTTTGGGGTGGTAGTATTATGCTTTGGGCCTGTTTTGCTGCCAATGGAACTGGTGCTTTACAGAGAGTAAATGGGGCACAGTGTATGTGTGTGTGTGTGTGTGTGTGTGTGTGTGTGTGTACATATATATATATATATATATATATATATATATATATATATATGTATATATATATATATATATATATATATATATATATATGTATATATATATATACATATTAAGAGATGCGCGGTTTGCGGTCTCATCCGCGGAGTCCGCGGGTAAACCGCGGGTCGGGCGGTTGACATGACGAAAAAATAGATCTTAATTAGGTTCGGGCGGGTGCCGGTTGAACCGTCCGGAGATATTTGATATACATGGTTCTGGGATCTGTATCCTTTGCCATTCAAAGAGCCTTTTAAGACCCTTGTCATAAAGCGAAGAAGACAATAGGAGACTATTAATCTCTTGAATGACTCCCGACAGTCACCCAGATAATAAGTATTAGTGCATGCTATGAAGCCATTGGCTTTGTCGCCTTCAACAACATATACGATATGCTTGTCAGTCCAGCATCATGTTGTGTGTGGCTTCTGCGGCAACACGCACACGACTGCACGGCATACTGGGTGACACAGAGTACACTAATGGTTGTGATCTAAACAATTTTAACACTCTTAGTAATATGCGCCACGCTTTGAAGCCACACCAATTAAGAACGACAAGCACATTTCGGGAGAACATCCTCACAGTAACACAACATAAACGCAACACAACTAATACCCATAATCCTTTGTATTCATGACACATCCTGACTATTTTATACTTTAACCTTGTTGGATGATATTTTACGATACTAGTTGGTAATGATGCTATTGTAGCGCAGTGAATAGTAGCTGTTGCTTTTTTATACAAAGTTTTGTTCATGTTTGGCATCCCCCCCGTATCGTCCCTATGCAGATCCAAACAGTGCTGGCTTCACGTGTCACACTCCACTCCCAGCACCCACTTTTAGCTCCACGCTGTCACCTCAGGACGGCCGTATTAACTCCTGACACCCACAGCGGCCCGTGATTGAACGCCCGTCGCCATCTTTACCTTCGCCGCGAGTTAAGCCGACCATCGGCGTGGTTAGAAAGAGATGTGACAGCAGCAAAGGGGAGTGAGGGCTGGGGAAAGTGGAAAATGAGCCCTCGCCGCCACTCAGCGACGAGCCTTTCGACAATCATAGGCTGTCATCACTTCCTGATCACCAGTGTCGCCAAGACTTCCATCACCACCCTTCTTGCCACTTGTGTTATTTATGTACGCATCTCAGCGACAAACATCACAGACGTCAGAAACCCTAAAAATAAAAGACACTAGCTTTTAACACGGGATCAGCTGTCACCATCGTGACTGTTGTGTTGGGAAGTACACTAGCAAGACACTTACTCCAGCAATCCAATTCTATAAAAAAATATATGTTTGTCCAGTTTTAATAACTTATTTAGTTTAGATTTACTGTTAATTATTTTTTCAATTTATATGTAGTTTTTTTTTATTATCAGTTTTATATTATTGATATTCTTAAAAAAAAAATAAAGTTAATATTTTAATAAGTTAGTATTTGTTAGTTGGCGCCAAGACCTGAGTATCGTTTCTTCTTCATTGAAATGACGAACAAAAACATAATCATTTGTATTGCTATTTTTTGTGTGTAGGTTTTGAAAAATGTAAAAAAAAAAAAAATGTATTTTTCTGAGGTCTATGTGTAGACTTAGACTTAGACAAACTGTAATGATCCACAAGGGAAATTGTTCCACACAGTATCTCAGTTACAATGGATGGAAAGGACAAGGATGGAAAGGATAATGCACCTAAGGGCACAAAAAGAGGGCAAAAACAATATTTATGAAGTTTGTACCATAGTAACAATATAAAATATTACATATACGTAGTATTTACATATTACATATACAATATATAATATATTTGGATATATTATAGTATTATATTATATTAAAAAAAATACAATATATAACAAATCCCAATTACCATATACAATATTAAAGTATATGTAACAGCTGCAGCAAAAAAAAAGGGGAGCATAAATAAAGAGTAGATCCAGCAGAAAATATACATTATAACCAACGAGAGGTATCTATCATAGAAATGATCAGGTAATAGACAAATATAATCTATTTCTTTATGGCGAGTGCAGATTGAAAGATTTCTTGAATCGCACAGTGTGGGAACGAAGCTGAAGGAGCCTGTTGGAGTATGAGCTCCGCTGTCCCTCAATTGTCTGGTAGAGTGGGTGGGCAGGATTGTCCATGATGGCCAGCAGTTTGTCCTGTGTTCTATTGTCCCTCACTGACACAAACGCCTCCAACTGCGTGCCAATAGTTTGGCCGGCTTCCCGGACCAGTTTGTCAGTCTGGTTTTAGTCCCTTTTGCTGATGCTGCTCCGCCAGCAAACCACTGCAAAGTACAGGGCACTAGCCGCACACAACAGACTGAAAAAAGATCTCCAACAGCTTGCTGCACACATCAAAAGACCTAAGCTTAATCGGGAAAAAGAGTCTGCTCATGTCCTTCTTGTATGCAGCTTTGCTGTTGTCCTTCCAGTCCAGTCTGCTGTTGAAGTGGACACCCAGGTACTTGTACTGCCCCACTACTGCCACCTCACGGCCCTGGATGTTGATGGGCTCTACAGGGGTCATTTTCTTCTTGAAGTCGATGACCAGTTTCTTGGTCTTGTCCACATTAAGGAGCAGATGATTCGCCTGAGACCACTTCACAAAGTCAGTGATCAGTTTCCTGTACTCCAATTCTTGTCCCTCTCCGATACACCTAACCACAGCAGAGTCATCAGATTATTTCTGCAGGTGGCAGGACCTGGAACTATACTGAAAGTCTGAGGTGTACAGGGTGAACAGGAAAGTAGACAGGACAGTCCCCTGTGGAGCACCTACACCACTGACCACAGTATCTGACAGGGAGCTCCCCAATCGTACAAACTAAGGCCTGTCAGACAAGTAATCAGTGATCCAGGAGACAATGGACTGACACCCCTCCTGAGCAACTTGTCACTCATCAGAATTGGCTGGATGGTGTTAAAGGCACTGGAGAAATCAAAGAACATGATCCTCACAGTGCCCCTCCCACCATCCAGGTGAGAGTGAACAGGATGCAGCAGGTAGATAACAGCATCATCCACCCCAACATGGGGCTGATACAAAAACTGTACAGGGTCCAGAAAAGGAGTCACCAGGGGTCTCAGCTTAGCCAGCACAAGTCTTTCAAGGCCTTTCATGACATGAGACGTCAGGGCAACCAATCAAAAGTCATTCAAGGCCGATGGGATCGGGTTATTGGACTATGCAGGATGTTTTCTATAGCGCTGGTGTCTTTTCTACCAGACTCGGGTTGAAGATGACTTGCAGAATCTCAGTCAGCTGAGCAGCAATGTATAATTGTTTCCATATTTTTTCTAAATGTTCTTTTCATTATAGTTAAAATATAAATGTCTTTAATTTTGTTAGACGTGTCTGATAGTAGTATATTTAATTGTACATGTTTTCAAATTATTCATTATTGTAAAATTATAAATGTCTGTATTTTTTAGCTTTTTTTAATGTTACCAAATATAATTTTATATATTTTTCTAAATATTATTTTTTATTCTTGTTAAAATATACTGTCTGTATTTTTTGGCTATTTCTAATATTACCATATTTTATTTTATATATTTGTCTCTAAATACTCGTATTATTGATAAAATAGGTTATCTGTATTTTTTCACTGTTTTGAATTTTACCATATTTTATATACTTTTTTAAATATTCTTTTTACTATTGTTGAAGTGTCTTTTTTTTCAGCTGCTTCTAATATTAACATATTAAATCTTTATATATAGGTTGATTGGCAACACTAAATTGGCCCTAGTGTGTGAATGTGAGTGTGAATGTTGTCTGTCTATCTGTGTTGGCCCTGCGATGAAGTGGCGACTTGTCCAGGGTGTACACTGCCTTCCGCCCGATTGTAGCTGAGATAGGCACCAGCGCCCTCCGCGACCCCAAATGGAATAAGCGGTAGAAAATGGATGGATGGATGGATATTTCATAAATACTCCTTATTTAGACCTGTATTTTTTTTAGCCATTTCAGATATTATATTGAATGTTATATGTTTTTCTAAATAATTTTTCATTATTATTAAAATGTAAATACATGTAATTTTATTCGATTTTTCTAATATTACTAAATTAAATCTTATACATTTTTCGAATTGCTCTTCATTATTGTTTACCCAAAAGGAAAAGCGGTAGAAAATTGTTAAAATAATACAATCTGGAATTTTGTTTAGTTTTTTCTTATATTACCATATTTTAATCGAATACATTTTTCTCAGCACTCTATTCATTATTGTAAAAATATGTTATCTATCTGTTACTGATATTACCATATTTAATTCTAAATATTTTCTAAATACTATTTTCATGACGGTTAAAAATGTAAATATTTATTTACACAAGCAGGTCAAAACATTCCCAACATACTTTGCATTTGGGATGTTTTACAGGAGTGCAGAATATTACAAACTTTTCTCACATCCCCAAAAAGGGGAATTTGTACGATTTTAATATACAAGCAAATGGAACATAAATTCAAATAAATAATTAGTGTAAAAGTTGTGCGGCTCCCTGCATTAAAATGATGGCAACTTTCATATTTATTGTATTTATTTGTGTGCATGTGTAAACAATGTTCTAGAAGGAGCCTAGTCTTCTTTGTGTTACCTGTGTTGTTGTTGCACGTGCTAACACAAACAGGACTCACAATATTCTGAATGACTATTAGCCTTTTTTTCTCCAGCATTCCCTCCCACTCAGGCGTCACTTTAGCGTAATCTCGAGCGACGTTATTAACCGACCAATTAAAAAAAATACGTATGTGGAGAAATATGCAAATGTGTGTTTTTGGTGATAAAAAGGTGTCCTTAAGCGCATGAGTGCATTTATTTGGATCCACCATGACAAACAAACACAATAATCCTATTATGTGTTTGTGCTTTTTTTGGTTTGCACTTTGCCACTCGCCCAACATGTGTTGTTGTTGTTGTATCACTTTTTGAGTGCGTGCATGTAGTTTAAGTATGTAGCTTAGCATGCTAGCATTGTTGTGACAATGTTAGCGATTTAACGCTGACAATTTAAGTCTTGCATGTGCACCTCTATCCTGACACCCACCAATTATATTCTTGACACACTTTTGTTCATTTTTGTACAAAATATTTTTGCACAATCATTGTGCCGGATTGCAATCCTGCAGTGCCACCCTTTATGTGCCCTGCTAATGCAGAAGGTTGCCAAAAAGAAAAAGTTGATTTCCATTATCAGTTTTTCTCAAATGGTGATGTTTTTTTTTTTTGGTACGGACTGGAAAAATACTTGTCAACGATCCTCTTTATCAAAGATCCTCTATAAAACTGGAGTACTCTGCTGCTTTTCATGACCTACTTCAAAAACGCCTGTCAAAGATATTGTATATAACAGGAGCATTCTGCTGTTATTAGGGACCTTTTTTTTTTTTTTTTTTTAAATGCTCGTTGAAAATTAGTTACCGTATTTTTTGGACAATATGGCCCACTCGAAATCTTTTCATGTTCTCAAAAATGGACAGTGCACCTTATAACCTGGTGCCCCTTATGTACGGCCTAATTCTGGTTGTGCTTACCGACCTCGAAGCAATTTTATTTGGTTCATGGTATAACAAGTGTGACCAGTAGATGGAAGTCACACATAATAGATACGTGTGTACTGCAAGATGATGCCAGTAAACAACACCAAAGTTTTAAATTTTCCATTGAGAATATAGAACTTTACACACGGCCAGAGGTGGGTAGAGTAGCCAGAAATTGTACTCACGTAAGAGTATTGTTACTTTAAAGAATTATTACTCAAGTAAAAGTAAGGAGTAGTCACCCAAATATTTACTTGAGTAAAAGTAAAAAGTATATTGTGAAAACAACTACTCAAGTACTGAGTAACTGATGAGTAACTTGTTCCTTTAATGGTGACTGCAGCAAATAATGCACAAAAATATAAAAATAGCAATGAACACATTTAGAGCCAGGAATATCTCTTAAGCAACTAAAACAATAATACATCAGAAATCAGAAATACTTTAATAGTCCCCGAGGGGAAAAATATATTATTTAAAAATGTTATTAATAATATAATATTATATTAAAATATATTAAGTAATAATACTTTGAAATAAATACAGTTATGGCAAATTGAGCCACAATAATGTAACAGCACCTTAAGCTCAGAAGGCAGATTTACAAAGGAAAATAACAAGTTAGCCTTTACGCAAATCATAAACTCTGACAGGTGTGGGCTGCACCTGCGAACACATGTGCACTTCTGATTGGTGTGTGTATGCATGCGTGAGTGTGTGTGTGTCTCTGTCTGTCTATGAGGCTGCAGTACGTTACCAGTGACTGCATTTGATTGGTGAAACGCAGGCATGCGATAGATCCTACTTTGACGGTGAACAAAAAAAAAAAAAAAACGTGTACCAACAAATCGATAAAAATCAGTAGCGAGTAGCGAGCTGAATGTAGATAAAAGGAGCGTAGTAAAAGGAGCGTTTCTTCTCTATAAAAATACTGAAGTAAAAGTAAAAGTACGTTGCATTAAAACTACTCTTAGAAGTACAAATTATCCCAAAAGTTACTCAAGTAGATGTAGTGCGTTATTACCCACCTCTGCAGACGGCGCTCAACAATCTAAGCTATGAAGCCGCACTGCTTGATGGATTGTCGTAGCATTAAACCTGAAAGTATCCTTATGGTGTGTATAAGGACCGAAAATGGCACCTATTAGCAGACATATTACCTGGCGTTTTGTTTCGAAATTCTATGCAAAACCAACTTTTCTTACCTTCTGGTACCTGCTGATGTGTATTTGGGATCTGCATAAGTCCTGAAAATGCGCGCGCGTCCGCCATTGTAGTCTGTGGAGACAGTGTATTCATAAGCTTCTTCTTTTTCTCTATCTTCTTGCTATGTGGCATTCATCTTCCCTTGTTGCCATTTTTAGTATAAAGTAGTGTAAAGTTCTTACTTATATCTGTCAGTAGACTAGCTATCAAAGCGCTAAAAACTGTAGTGGGTTTACATTATTCACCGACGGAACTTTAGTTATTAGAGGGTTCCGGTCGGACGATTTTTCAAGGAACACATTTCTGGTGAGGTTGTTGCATTATTGAGCCACGGATGACAAAATGATTCTCCGCTATTGATTTAAGTAAAGTCTGAATGCCATTAAAACAGTTAGCTCCATCTTTTGGCACTTCTTCCACTCCCGTCCTTGCACGCTACACCGCTACAACAAAGATGACGGGGAGAAGACGCTGCATCCGGAAGCGACTGTCAGAAAGCGGTATGAAGAAGAGTATGAAGAAGATCTGTAAAACATCATCTATGCAACATTTTGACCAAAGAACCACCATTACTTGTTATGTAGACCACAAGGAAGTGTTTTCGGTTCAGCAAAAAATCATATTATGACTCCTTTAATGCACCTTATAATCCGGTATGAAAATAGACCTGAATAGACTCGCTCATCAGCAGTGCGCCTTTTAATCCGGTGCGCCCTGTGGTCCGAAAAATACGGTAAATGACAGCAGCACTGCTGTTATTAAGGATATGTCACCACAAAAACATGCAATGTCCTTTTCAACAATGAACATTGTGTGCACTGTCTCACACAGACAAACTACCAGTTCAACCAAGTCCAAGGCGCTGAAGATTTGAAACTGAAATGCACTAATGACGTCTGACATATTGTATAAGGCAAAATGGCTTGCTTGTCATTATGTTTAACAAAAAAAGTAGAAACTTGTCCACTTTGTCAAAAAGGTTGTGTTCATTTGCATATTTTCATTTTGCTGTGCATTTTTTTTCCTGACATTTCAAGACCAAACTTGACACACATTGTTTACTCGGCATGCACTATTTTGATCAAAAAAACAACCTAATTGCGATGTTTTTCCCTCCAAAATTGCGATCGATTTGCAATTCAAAATGTTTTGCACATAAGTGAAAGAAGATGTCTTACTTTTAGACTGTCAATAAATATATTCTTGTGTTAAGGTGCCACACATTACAACAATATGTACTTTGAAAAAATATTTGGCTTTAGGCAGACAGACTTTAAGATTTTGTCCTCATCATGCTCTTAAACTGAACAAATAATGGATAAAACTGTAGAGTAATTACAAAACCTTAAACAGGTGAAGTTGGTACGTTGTGTAAATCATAAATAAAAACAAAATACAATGATTTGCAAATCCTTTTCAAACTATATTCAATTGAATAGACTGCAAAGACAAAATACTTAATGTTGGAACTGGAAAACTTTATTTTTTGCAAATATTAACTCACTTAGAATTTGATGCCTGCAAGATCTTTCAAAAAAGCTGGCACAAGTGGCAAAACAGACTGAGAAAGTTGAGGAATGCTCATCTAACACTTATTTCAAACATCCCACAGGTGAACAGGCTAATTGGGGACAGGTGGGTGCCATGATTGGGTACAAAAGCAGTTTCCATGAAATGCTCAGTCATTCACAAACAAGGATGGGGCGAGCGTCACCACTTTGTGAACAAATGTGTGAACAAATTATCAAATTGTTTAAGAACAACATTTCTCAACGGGCTATTGCAAGGAATTTAGGGATTTCACCATCTACGGTCTGTAACATCTAAAGGTTCAGAGAATCTGGAAAAATCACTGCACGTAAGCGGAAAGGCCAAAATCCAACATTGAATGCCTGTGACCTTTGATCCCTCAGGCAGTACTGCATCGAAAAGTGACATCAGTGTGTAAAGGATATCACCACATGGTCAGAAAACCACTGTCAGTAAGTACAGTTTGTCGCTACATCTTTAAGTGCAAGTTTAAACTCTACAATGCAAAGCAAAATCCATTTACACCCAGAAACGCTGCTGGGTTCACTGGGCCCAAGCTCATCTAAGATGGACTGATGCAAAGTGGAAAAGTGTTCTGTGGTCTGAGGAGTCCACATTTCAAATAGTTTTGGTAAACTGTTGACATCATGTCCTAACCTAACTTACACATCTGTGAAGGCACCAATAATTGTTAAAGGCACATACAGGTTTTGGAGCAACATATGATGCCTTCCAAGCAATGTCATTTTCATGGACGCCCCTGCTTATTTCAGCAAGATAATGACAAGCCACGTGTCACAACAGCATGGATTCATAGTAAGAGTGCGGGTACTAGACTGGCCTGCCTGTAGTCCAGACCTGTCCCTATTGAAAATATGTGGCACATTATGAAGCCTAAAATACCACAACAGAGACCTCGGACTAGTGAACAACTTAAGCTGTACATCAAGCAAGAATGGGAAAGAATTTCACCTGAAAAGCTCAAACAATTTGTCTCCTCAGTTCCCAAACGTTTGCTGAGTGTTGTTAAAAGGAAAGGCCATGTAACACAGTGATAAACATGCTCCCTTGCCAACTTTTTGCAATGTGTTGATGCCATTAAATTCTAAGTTAATGATTATTTGCAAAAAAAAAAGTTTCTCAGTTCGAACATTAAATATCTTGTCTTCGCAGTCTATTCAATTGAATATAAGTTGAAAAGGATTTGCAAATCATTGTACTCTGTTTTCATTTACGAACTTTGAGGAATTATACAACGTGCCAACTTCACTGGTTTTGGGTTTTGTATAATGTAATGTGGTCATCATCCATTTTCTACCACTTGTCCCTCTAGGGCGGGGGTCACCAACCTTTTTGAAACCAAGAGCTACTTCTTGGGTACTGATTAATGCGAAGGGCTACCAGTTTGATACACACTTAAATAAATTGCCAGAAATAGCCAATTTGCTCAATTTACCTTAAATTTCTCTTTGTGGAAACACTGATCATCTTAATGATTTCAGACAATAAATATATATTTTTGATGACATGTTCTAAATAGGTTAAAATCCAATCTGCACTTTGTTAGAATATATAACAAATTGGACTAAGCTATATTTCTAACAAAGACAAATCATAATTTTTTTGTAGATTTTCCAGAACAAACATTTTAAAATAAATTCAAAAGACTTTGAAATAAGATGTGAATTTGATTCTACAGATTTTCTAGATTTGCCAGAATAATTTTGAATAAATTTGAAGAAATATTTCACAAATATTCTTTGTTGAAAAAACAGAAGCTAAAATGAAGAATTAAATTAAAATTTGTTTATTATTCCTTACAAAAAAAAAAATACTTGAACATTGATTTATATTGTCAGGAAAGAAGAGGAAGGAATTTAAAAGGTAAAAAGTTATATGTGTTTAAAAATCCTAAAATCATTTTTAAGGTTGGATATTTTTCCCTAAAATTGTCTTTCTGAAAGTTATAAGAAGCAAAGTAAAAAAAAATAAATGAACTTATTTAAACAAGTGAAGACCAAGTCTTTAAAATATTTTCTTGGATTTTCAAATTCTATTTGAGTTTTGTCTCTTTAAGAATTAAAAATGTCGAGCAAAGCGAGACCTGCTTGCTAATAAATAAATACAATTTAAAAAATAGAGGCAGCTCACTGTTAAGTGCCGCTATTTGAGCTATTTTTAAAACAGGCCATCGGGCGACTCATCTGGTCCTTACGGGCTACCTGGTGCCCGCGGGCACCGCGTTGGTGACCCCTGCTCTAGGGGTTGCAGGGTGCAGGGGGTTTTCTGTAGTTAAAATAATAATGCAAGTAACCATTTAAAAGGATATCCAATTTTAAAACTTTAAAACCCTCCATCAACATTTTATACAAACACTGCAATTTATAATATGTACAATATTTAGCATATTTTGGTCATTCCAATAATTTCCGGGACATATTATTTTTACGCGCATTAATTTCTGTTTCCATGGCAGCACACATTTACTGTTTTCCTGTGTGTAGTGTTTTAGTTTGTGTCTTGCGCTCCTGTTTTGCTGGCTTTTTTCTCGTTTTGGTATTTTCCTGTAGCAGTTTCATGTCGTCCTTTGAGCGATATTTCCCACATCTACTTTGTTTTAGCAATCAAGACTAATTCAGTTATTTGTATCCTTCTTTGTGGGGACATTATTGATTATCATGTCATGTTCGGATGTACTTTGTGGACGCTGTCTTTGCTCCGCAGTAAGTCTTTGCTGTCGTCCAGCATTCTGTTTTTGTTTACTTTGCAGCCAGTTCAGTTTTAGTTTTGCTCTGCATAGCCTTCCCTAAGCTTCAATGCCTTTTCTTAGGGGCACTTACCTTTTTGTTTATTTTTGGTTTAAGCATTAGATACCTTTTTACCTGCACCCTGCCTCCCGCTGTTTCCGACATCTACAGAGCAATTAGCTACTGGCTTCCACCTACTGATATGGAAGAATATTACACGGTTACTCTGCGGAGTTCCAGACAGCACCTACACCCAACAACATCACATCATTTGCAGACTATAATTACTGGTTTGCAAAATATATTTTTAACCCAAAAAGGTGAAATTATATAATCTCCCAGGGCACACCAGACTGTATATCAGTGTGCCACGGCACAGTGGTTGAAAAACACTGGTATGGAGGATCTTTGAACTGTGTTTTTGTAGAAGTTCTTAAAAACATTAATTCCTGTAAAAATAAAACTGGCAAAAAAATGTTTTTGTCTGTTGGTCTGTTGGTACCAACAAACAAGCAACATTTTAGAAAGCTTTTTATGGAAGTCACTGGTTGTGCGGACAGGGGGTACGAGATGTCCTTCAAGGTGAAAGGTGACGCCACACGTTCCTGGAAGATAGATAAAAGCCAACGTGGTGACTTGTTGTGGAAGAAGACTTTGAAAGTTTCTTCATGTCCCTTAAGCCCCCAAAGTAGTGTTTGAGCCGCAAAGTAACTTCAACATGGCTGCCTATCTTCACTTCCCCACTAATACCTGAACTAAATACCCTGCGGCCGCCTTTCAAGGTGACGCGGCGGCCCTGAGGGGGAACTTAGTGACAATGAGAGGACTTCCTCTTCCTCGCAGCCATGGAGAAAAGTCTACTTGTAATTATTGAAGAAGTGTTTGTTGGAATCTTTGAAGCGTCGCAGTAAATCCTTGAACTCAGACCTCTTTCATCTGGGGGGTTAAAGCTCCTCTGACGCACCTTTCACCGACAATTTTTTCATGTCCCGTCACACTGCTGTCGCCTGAACGCACCGCCGTAACCTACGGCACGTAGGCGATGGCACGCGCATTAAAGAGGAAATAAAGCGGCTTCAACGTTCTTTTGAGGAACATCAGTCCAACTTTATTAAAGACCTGTTTTTTCTTCTTCTCACATCTGAAGAGTAAAATTAGGAACCTTCTTCATACATTTCATTGTTCCTGAGGACACTTTTACTAATGGATTGTTTTACACAACAAGTCTACAACTTGTGCAGAATAGCTTACATAAGCAGGAAGAAAACATTATCAAAGATCCTACGTGACAGGAGCGCTCTGCTGTTTTTAAAAACTTACTCTTGGGGAAAAAATGCTACTTAAAGATCCTCTATATCAGTGGTTCTCAACCTTTTTTCAGTGATGTACCCCCTGTGGACATTTTTTTAATTCAAGTACCCCCTAATCTGAGCAAAGCATTTTTGGTTGAAAAAAAGAGATAAAGAAGTAAAATACAGCCCTATGTCATCAGTTTCTGATTTATTAAATTGTATAACAGTGCAAAATATTGCTCATTTGTAGTGGTCTTTCTTGAACTCCATCCATCCATCCAACTTCTTCCGCTTATCCGAGGTCGGGTCGCGGGGGCAGCAGCCTAAGCAGGGAAGCCCAGACTTCCCTCTCCCCAGCCACTTCGTCTAGCTCTTCCCGGGGGATCCCGAGGCGTTCCCAGGCCAGCCGGGAGACATAGTCTTCCCAACGTGTCCTGGGTCTTCCCCGTGGCCTCCTACCGGTTGGACGTGCCCTAAACACCTTTCTAGGGAGGCGTTCAGGTGGCATCCTGACCAGATGCCCGAGCCACCTCATCTGGCTCCTCTTGAGGAGCAGCAGCTTTACTTTGAGCTCCTCCCGGATGGCAGAGCTTCTCACCCTATCTCTAATGGAGAGCCCGGCCACCCTGCAGAGGAAACTCATTTCGGCCGCTTGTACCCGTGATCTTATCCTTTCGGTCATGACCGAAAGCTCATGACCATAGGTGAGGATGGGAACGTAGATCGACCGGTAAATTGAGAGCTTTGCCTTCCGGCTCAGCTCCTTCTTCACCACAACGGGCCGGTTCAACGTCCGCATTACTGAAGACGCTGCACCGATCCGCCTGTCGATCTCACGATCCACTCTTCCCCTACACGTGAGCAAGACTTCTAGGTACTTGAACTCCTCCACTTGGGGCAGGGTCTCCTCTCTAACCCGGAGAGAGCACTCCACCCTTTTCCGGGCGAGAACCATGGACTCGGACTTGGAGGTGCTGATTCTCATTCCAGTCACTTCACACTCGGCTGCGAACTGATCCAGTGAGAGGTGAAGATCCCGGCCAGATGAAGCCATCTTTCTTGAACTATTTGGAAAAAAAGATATAAAAATAACTAAAAACTTGTTGAAAAATGAACAAGTGATTCTCTCTAGGTCGTCCTCAGACGAGCCTTCCATCGTTGCTTCCAGTCATCCCGATTCTCCATACATTTGGCCAGTTCCTTGGTACACTGAACTCCTGCATCCTTCTTGAGTATGTCCACGTATGTTAGTGTGGGACGTCCTCTTGACCGATGCCCATGTGTTGGTTCCCACAGCACCAATTTGCTGGCTGGCAGCTTCTGATGCCTTTGGCAGTGACCTGCTAGTTTCATTCTCCTCACAGCAATCTTCTCGCTCACCCTTGGTATTCCCTTGTAGAGGATTCTGTTGGTTACGTACCCACTCTTGTTGATGTTATGCACAGCACGCAGCATCCTGGTGTAGCAACCATCCAGAGACTTCTCCAGGGTTGGCTTCAGGGTCCTGCATTCTCTGCCATAGAGGAGAACGGACTCAACTGTTGCGTAGAAGAAGCTGGGTTATATTTGGCGGGGTAGGTTGGAGTTCCATACACTGGCCATGCCGTTCAGGGCCCTCCATGCAAGTGTCTTCCTCACTTTTAGATCTTGCTCAGTTGAGTTGACCCATGCGCCCAGGTATTTGAAGTCCTCAACTTCTTTCAGCACAGTGCCTCCTGCTGTTACCAGAGGTTGATGTTCTGTTGGAACATTGTAGGTCATGACCTTAGTTTTCTTGGCATTTAGCCTAAGGCCAACCTTGGCACACTCTAGCTCTACCCTGTGTAGTAGTTCTTGTGCTTGTTCCACGTTGTTGGAGAGCAGACTGATGTCATCCGCATAGTCAAGGTCTGTCAGGACCACTGCTGGTTGTCGACTCGACTTCCTTGGTGTCAGCGTGAAGCCAAGTTCCTGCTCTCACCCCTTTTTTGCCTTCCTGAGCGCATGATCAAGGACTAATGATGAAGAGGAAGGGGGCTAGTGTATGCCCTTGTATAACTCCAGCCAGGATGTCAAACTCCTCACAGTTGCCATCCGGGGTCAGCATCCTGGCCCTTGTTCCTGCGTACATGGACTCTATTGCTGGGAGTAGGTTCGGAGGAATACTGTATGCCTTCAAGATCTTCACCACCGTGCCTCGATGTATCGAGTCAAATGCCTTTTTGAAGTCTTTGAAGCATAGGACTGCAGTCAGGTTGTCCTTCCACACCTCCTCAATCAATCTCCTAAGTGCCAAGATCTGGGCTGTAGTTGTTTGTCCTTCTTGAAAGCCATTCTGATTTACTCTCAGGTGAGGGTCGATTGCATGCCGGACCCTGTTTAGGATCATGCGGTTGTAGACTTTCGCAGTGATACAGGTCAGGCTGATGCCTCGGTAGTTGTCTGGCTGTTCCGCAACAGCCAGACAGCCTGTTCCTCCAGGCAGATGCAGAAATGAACGTGCATTTCTCCACTCTGCAGTACAGGATGGGGTCATCAGTGTGCACTCTCCTGTGCTCTTGGACGCCCAGGATCTCACTCCCTGTTCCACTGCACAGTGTGCAAGTTCTATCAACATTGTTTCTTCTCTCGCTGTGCATGCGTTGAAGGTTCCCATAACAAATGGTCTCCAACAGCGCATGAGTGCATTGGACGGGGTGCTGTGTTCGTACAGGACCCTCCCTGGAACAATCCCAGGGTTTGAGTTCCTGTTGTCATGGTGTGGAGGACCAGTACCACCGTCCGCCGTGATTGTTCTGCGTACTCCCGCCCCTGGAAGTATAGGATTCGGGATGACTTTGTACTCAATGATTGGCTTTACAATGCTAATAGCGAACTGTGGGGCGCAACTCCTCGCAGTCCCGGTTTTAGTTCAGAGTGACCTTCTCCTTGACAGGTTGCCATCCAAGGCATAAGAGCCCCATCTGCCCGAAGATTTCTACACATAGAAGTAATCATCAACTTAAAGTGCCCTCCTTGGGGATTGTAAAAGAGATCCATCTGGATTCATGAACTTAATTCTAAACATTTCTTCACAAAAAAAGAAATCTTTAACATTAATATTTATGGAACATGTCCACAAAAAATCTAGCTGTCAACACCGAATATTGCATTGTTGCATTTCTTTTCACAGTTTATGAACTTACATTCATATTTTGTTGAAGTATTATTCAATAAATATATTTATAAAGGATTTTTGAATTGTTGCTATTTTTAAAATATTTTAAAAAAAATCTCACCTACCCCTTGGCATACCTTCAAGTACCCCCATTTGAGAACCACTGCTCTATATGACTTGGCTGTTCTGTTGTTATTAGGGGCTAACTCTATATGACAGGGTACTTTGGGGTCACGGTGGGCGCTGTTGCCTATCTCAGCTCCAATCGGGTGGAAGGTAGAGTACATCCTGGACAAGTCGCCACCTCATCGCAGGGCCAACACAGATAGACAGACAACATTCACACACATTCACACACTAGGGCCAATTTAATGTTGCCAATCAACCTATCCCCAGGTGCATGTCTTTGGAAGTGGGAGGAAGCCGGAGAACCCGAAAGGGAACCCACGCATTCACGGGGAGGGCATGCAAACTCCACACGGAAAGATCCAGAGCCCGGGATTGAACCCTGACTACTCAGGACCTTCTTATTGTGAGGCAGACGCACTAACCCCTCTCCCACCGTGAAGCCTCCCTACACCAACAATTGAATGAAATTCTCTATATGATCGGGGTGCTCAGCTCTTTTTAAGGAGCTGCTGTAAAAATGCTAGTCAGAGATCCTCTTTACCAGTGCTCCCCAACCACCGGGCCGTGGCTCGATTGGTACCGGGCCACAGAATAATTTTTTATTATTTTATTTTTATTTTTTATTAAATCAACATGAAAAACACAATATACACTTCCAATTAGTGCACCAACCCCAAAAAAACTCCCTTTTTCATGACAAAGAAAAAAAAAAAAAGAGATGCCCCCCTCACCCCCACCCCCTCTATACGACTAAAGTGATCTTCCGTTTTAAGGACCAACTAAAAAAAAAAGCTATTCAAACATTCTCCATATGACAGAAAAGCTCATTTTAAAGACCTACTGTCAAACAATGTGAGAGGGGCGCTCTGCTGTTTTTAAGGATTAGTCACGAAAACATGCTGGTCAAAGATCCTTAATATGAGAGGAACTTTTCTGTAACTTTTAAGCAACTACAGCAAAATAATGCCTGTCAAAGATCCTCTATATATATGATAGGAACAAACTGCTGTTTTTAAGGACCTGCTGCAAAAACAAATGCAGTGCAAATATCCTCTGTGACCTAAGAGCTCTGTTTTTTTAAGGACCTACTTCAAAAACAAAATGTGGGCCAAATATTTGATATATGACATGAACACTCTGCTGTTTTTAAGGATTTGCAGCAAAAACATGCAAGTTAAGGATCCTTTATATGACAAGAACCTTTCTCCTGTTTCTAAGGACCAACAACAAAAATGCAAGAATAATAAACTTTATACAACAGGCACGCGCTGTTATTTTTAAGGACAAACAAAAAAAAAATGTGAGTCAAAGATTATTTATACAACAGGAACCTTCTGCTATCTTTAAGGAACTCCATCCATCCGTCTTCTTCCGCTTAGCCAAAGTTGTGTCTCGGGGGCAGCAGCCTAAGCAGAGAAGCCCAGGCTTTCCTCTCCCCAGCCAGTTTGTCATGCTCTTCCAGGGGAATCTGGATGTGTTTTATTAAATTGGATTTTTTTGGCATCAGATTTTTTTCAGCTGACTGTTTATACTGCAAGTAAGATGTCGCTATTACTACAAAATAAAATAAGTTGCAACACCTTAAAACAGTAGCTATTTGTTCGGAATTAAAATATTATTCATATATTACTTATAGTCTATTATTTGCGCACTATATTATAATCACTTATATTTATAGATAATTACAAACCCCATTTCCATATGAGTTCGGAAATTGTGTTAGAGGTAAATAAAAACAGAATACAATTATTTGCAAATCCTTTTCAACCCATATTCAATTGAATGCACTACAAATACAAGATATTTAATGTTCAAACTCATAAACCTTTTTCTTTTTTTTTTTGCAAATAATAATTAACTTAGAATTTCATGGCTGCAACACGTGCCAAAGTAGTTGGGAAAGGGCATGTTCACCACTGTGTTACATCACCTTTTCTTTTAAAAAAAACACTCAAAAAACGTTTGGGAACTGAGGAAACTAATTGTTGAAGCTTTGAAAGTGGAATTCTTTCCCATTCTTGTTTCATGTAGAGCTTCAGTCGTTCAACAGTCCGCTGTCGTCTTTTACGCTTCATAATGCGCCGCACATTTTTGATGGGAGACAGGTCTGGACTGCCGGCGAGCCAGGAAAGTAACCGCACTCCCTTTTTTTATGAAGCCACGCTGTTGTAACACGTGCTGAATCTGGCCTGGCATTGTCTTGCTGAAATAAGCAGGGGCATCCATGAAAAAGATGGCGCTTGGATGGCAGCATATGTTGTTCCAAAACCTGTATGTACCTTTCAGCGTTAATGGTGCCTTCACAGATGTGTAAGTTACCCATGCCTTGGGCACTAATGCACCCCCATACCATCACAGATGATGGCTTTTGAACTTTGCGTCGATAACAGTCTGGATGGTTTGCTTCCCCTCTGGTACGGATGACACAATGTCGAATATTTCCACAAACAATTTGAAATGTGGACTCGTCAGACAACAGAACACTTTTCCACTTTGCATCAGCCCATCTTAGATGAACTCGGGCCCAGAGAAGCCGGCGGAGTTTCTGGATGTTGTTGATAAATGGCTTTCGCGTTGCATAGTAGAGCATTAACTTGCACTTACAGATGTCGCGACAAAATGTATTTAGTGACAGTGGTTTTCTGAAGTGTTCCTTAGCCCATGTGGTGATATCCTTTAGAGATTGATGTCGGTTTTTGATACAATGCTGTCTGAGGGATCGAAGGTCACGGTCACTCAGTGTTGGTTACCGGCCATGCCGCTTACGTACAGTAATTTCTCCAGATTTTCTGAACCTATTAATGATATTATGGACCGTAGATGTTGAAATCCCAAAATGTCTTGCAATTGCACTTTGAGAAACGTTGTTCTTAAACTGTTTGACTATTTGCTCACGCAGTTGTGGACAAAGGGGTGTACCTCGCCCCATCCTTTCTTGTAAAACACTGAGCATTTTTTGGGAAGCTGTTTTTATAACCAATCATGGCACCCACCTGTTCCCAATTAGCCTGCACACCTGTGGGATGTTCCAAATAAGTGTTTGATGAGCATTTCTCAACTTTGTCAGTATTTATTGCCACCTTTCCCAACTTCTTTGTCACGTGTTGCTCGCATCAAATTCTAAAGTTCTATGTTGTCTTTGTAGCAAATTAAACTGAATATGGGTTGAAAATGATTTGCAAATCATTGTATTCCGTTTATATTTACATCTAACACAATTTCCCAACTCATATGGAAACGGGGTTTGTATATGCACTGAAAATTTGGTTGTCTTAAATAGACTTTGCTCACCAAAATCGGATGTTGTGATGAAATATCCACTTCCGCTGGCGACTGTGACGTAGCTCGCCCAAAGCTGACGAAAAAGTCACACTCAGGTTGCATTGCGTTAAGACTGAAGTCACATTTGAAAACATTAGATTCCAATGGGATTCAGGACCACTTCTTGATGTGGCATGAATCTGGTGCCAAAAGATCAGATTTGGAGCGTTTGGACGGGCAAAAAAAAATCTGATTTGGTGTGCAGTGTAAACAGGGCCTTAGTCTCTCCACCGTGTCCTGGGTTTTCCCTGTGGTCTCCCACCGGTTGGACGCACCCTAAATCCTTCTGCAGGGAGTGGATACAGGTTCGGGGGTCATTCTGACTCGATGTACTCTCAAATGACAAAGCTACTCATCCTATCTCTAAGGGAGAGCCCCGCCATCCGACGGAGGGAACTCAGTTTTGCCGCTTGTACCCGTGATCTTTTTGGTCATAATCCAAAGCTCATGACCATAAGTGAGCTTTGGTTTCTTGCTTAGCTCCTTTTTCACTACGACGGACCATTGCAGGGTCCACATCACTGCAGACGCCTCATTAATTTGCCTGTCGATCTCACGATCCACTCTTCCCTCACTTTTGAACAAGACCCCAAGGTACTTGAATTCCTACAATTGGGGCAGGATCTCTGCCCAGACCAGCAGATGGCATTTCATCCTTTTCCGGGTGAAAACCATGGACTCGGACTTGAAAGAGCTGGTTTTTGTCTCAGTCGCTTCACAGATGCCAGCAATACATACTAAGTTTTGACACTGATCATACAAGGAGGGGACCGCTACAATCAGGCCCAATACCCCATACTCTGTGAGTACTCTCCACAGACTTCCCGAGGGACAAGGTCGACTGCCTTTTCCAAGTCCCCAAAACACATGTAGACTGGTTGGGGAAAATCCCATAGATACATAGATAAATAGATAGATAGATAGTACTTTATTGATTAATTCAGGAGAGTTTCCTCATGAAAATTAAAAGCATGCAGCCTCAATGACTCTGCCGAGAGTATACAGTTGGTCCACATTTCCATGACCAGGATGAAAACTACATTGCTCCTCCTGAATCCGTGGTTCAACTATCTGGCGTAGCCTCCTCTCCAGTAACCTGAATAGTCCTTAACGGGAAAGCTGAGGAGTGTGATCCCTCGACAGTTGGAACAAACTCTCCAGTTCCCCCTCCTTTAAGAGAGGAACCATCAACCCAGTCTGCCAATCCACCGTACCCACCATACAGGGTCTTGACAGTGCACTGTTTCCCCTTCCTGAAATGGCAGATGGTGGTCCAGAATCGCTTCAAAGCCATGCGTAAGTAATTTTACATGGCTTCTCCGAACGCCTCCAATGTCCAAGTGCAAAGCCTCACGCCGCTTGGCCTGTCAGTACCTGTCCGCTGCCCCAAGAGCCAAAAGGACCCAATATGACTCCTTCTTCCTGGCAGGCACCGACCACCTTCCGGCCACAGCACCGATCGCCTGCTTCGACAATAGAGGCGTGGAACATGTTCTCTCGGACTCAATGCCCAGCGTTTCCCTCGCAACATGTTCGAAGTTCCTCCGGAGGTGGGAATTAAAACTTTCTGATGGTATACTCTCCCAGATGTTCCCGGCAGACTCTCACTATGGGTTTGGGCCTGCCAAGTCTGTCCGGCATCCTCATCACCATCAGAGCCAACTCATCACCAGGTGGTGATCTGTTAAAAGCTCCGCCCCTCTCTTCACCCGAGTTTTCAAAACATGAGGCCGCAAATCCGATGATACAAACACAACGTCAATCATGGAACTGCGGACACCCTTATGTTTGAAAATGGTGTTTGTTATGGACAATCTGTGATGAGCACTAAAGTCAAGTAGCAAAACACCATTCTGGTTCAGATCAGGGTGGCTGTTTTTCCTAATCACGCCTCTCCAGGTTTCGCTAACGTAAGCTTTGAAAGTCCCCCAGCAAGGACTCCAAAAATGGCGGGTACTCTGAACTGTCAGTTGGAGCTTAAGCACAAACAACAGTCAGAACTCGTCCCCCGACCGGGAGACAGAGGGAAGCTACCCTCTCATCTACTGGGTTAAACTCCAACAATTATAGCCAGCCCAGCCCGTTGCCTCTTCCTGCTGGCAACGCCAGATTGTAAGGGAGTCCAGCCCCTTTCTAGAAAACTGGTTCTAGAGCCCTTGCTGTGCATCGAAGTGAGACCGACTAGATCCAGCCGGAACGTCACTACCTCGCGCACCAGCTCAGGGTCCTTCTTCCCAGTACGGTGATGTTCCATGTCCCAAGATCTAGCTTCTGTAGCCCAGAATTGGACTGCCAAGGGCCCTGTCTTCGACTACCGCCCAGCTCACAGAGCATCTGACTTCTACGGTCCCTCCTATGGGTGGTGAGTCCATTGGAGGGGGGACCCACGTTGCCTCTTCGAGCTGTGCCCGGCCAGGCCCTATGGGGGCAGACCCGCCCAACAGGCGGTTGCCATCGAGCTCCACCTCCAGGCCTGGCTCCAGAGGGGGCTCCGGTGACCCACGTCCGGGCTTGCGAAACTTCAGCCCTTAAAATTGTATTTGAGCTGCACTTTGTCTGGTCCCTCACTTAAGACCTGTTGGTCATGGGAGACCCTCCCAGGAGGCATAGAACCCCAGACAACATGGATCCTCAGATCATTGGGACACGCAAACTCCTCCACCACATTAGAGTAGCAGCTCAGGAAGGAATTTTAAGGAACTACTGCAAAAAAAATGCCTGTCAAAGATTCCCTATCTGACAGGAAAACATTGTTGCTTTAAGGACCAACTGTAAAAAATAAAAATTTAAACAATGCTTGTCAAAGATTCCTCATATGATTGGAGCGCTCTGCTGTTTTTAGGGACCAACAAAAAAATGTTAGTCAAAGATGATTTGTATGACAGAAGGATCTTCCCCAAAAACATGAAAGTCAAAGATTGTTTATATGACAAGAACAATCTGCTATTTTTAAGGAACGACTGCAAAAGAATGATTCTCGAGCGCGGCCACCGCTGCTGCTCACTGCTCCCCTCACCTTCCAGGTGGTCAACAAGGGGATGGGCCAAATGCAGAGGGTAATTTCCCCACACCAAGTGTGTGTGTGTGTGACTATCAGTGGTACTTTAACTTAACTTGAACTCAAATGCTTCTTAAAGATGCTCTATAGGACTCGAGTGTTTTGTTGTGTTAAAAACTAACTCCAAAAAAATGTGAGTCAAAGATTGTTTGTACGACAGGAGCGCTCTGCTGGTTTTAGGGTCTTTGGCAAAAAATCACTGGTTAAAGATCATCGATACTGTTTAAAAGGATCACTGTGCTTTTTATAGGAAACAGCTGCAAAGGTTTTGAAATAAAATCATGCCTGAGCCGTTAGCGTCGATGGCGTTCATCATGTCCATCAGGAAGGTGTTACCTAATCAGGTGTCTATGGTTATAATCACCTTCAATTAGCTAATTACAGCATTTTAGATGTCTGCAGACATCAGACTTTAAGAGGATTGAAAGATTTGACACGTTAAACATGTTTAATACCAAAGTAGCCGCGGTCTCAGTGAGGGATAATGGGATGACAAGCCCCGCCCACCACTGTGCCCCCCGCAGGGGTCCTCAGCACCGCCATATGGAGGAAGTGGGATGTTTGGACATTGCATGTACAGTAACGCCTGGTATTTTGTAATTTTAACATTTGAAAACCACACATGTATTCATGCATTTGGTTTTATTTGACTTATGAGTTTTATTATTTATTTACAATTGTAATACTACTTAACGGTGTTCTTTTGAATATTATTTATGCCTGACCCTTGGCATTTGTTCTTTGCTGTTATACTTAACTTCTAATATACGGATGTGCTAGTTGGCACTTTTTTAGTGGCCAAGGCTGGAATAGTTAATGTAAGGACACACTTTGTAACTATTCGGCCTTAAAGTACCAGTAGGTAGTTCTTGACTCATTCGATGACAACACTTGCTTATGATAGGGGGAATAGCACTTTGTGGTTTATAATAATAATTGAT